>NW_028257198.1:0-82072 GCF_035046125.1 Drosophila serrata | reverse complement strand
TTTCCTCCATCTGAATTTGATGGAAACCTTTAGCTAGATCGATAGTAGTAAAATACTGACATCTTCCCAGTTTGTCAAGTATTTCGTCCATTCTAGGAATCGGAAATTTATCATTTATTGTTCTAGTTTCTTAAGATTCCTATAGTCAACTATTACTTAATCTGAATTTCGGTTTACCTGAGGCGTCTGCCTTCTTTGGAAAACTACCAAATGGGTGAACAATAGGGGGATTTTGATTTTTCAGGATAATGCCCTGCTCTATCATTTCCTTAATTTGTTTATTTACCTCTTGATCAACACTCTGGGGGTATTTGTATGGTTTGCGATAAACCGGATCTTCATGTTGAGTTTGGATAACGTGTTTAATGGTACTAGTGAAAGTCAAATTCTCACCTTCTCTGTACTGAATGTCTCTATATTGGTATAGGACCTTCTTTAAACATTCCTTTTCTTCAACATTGAGGTGTTCGAGCCTAAACTCGTTACATTCGCGTAATTCATTATTGATCGCGAAGTTAATTGTTTCGTCAGTAATCGATGTAGGATTGGATTGCATTGCATCTGAATCCTCAGCATCTTTACTGGTTTTGGGAGTAAGGCACCTTAGGGGTGCGGTCTTCTCCACTTTTTGTTTGATTTTGGGGTTAACCTTTTTGTCTTTTAGACTGGGACACTTTTTTAGTGTGGTCTCACCCTTTTTGATTGGGTCAAGGCATCTATTTGATGCGGTCTCGCCCTTTTTGATTGGGTCAAGGCATCTCGTTGATGCGGTCTCGCCCTTTTTTATTGGGTCAAGGCATCTAGTTGATGCGGTCTCGCCCTTCTCATCCTCGTATCTGAATTTATAGGTTTTTGAACCTAAGGTTACAGTCTCCTTCTCATAATCAATCTTTGCTTTGGTATCTTCTAAGTATTGACGACCTAACAGGAAATCATATTTTTGAGAAAAATTATGCACATAGAACTTTTGTTCAAACGGACATACTACATTGGGTTTAATCATTATGCTTTTCGTTAGTATTATTGGACCCTTAATTGTGTATACCTTGAGGTTTTCTTTAGTTTCCTTCAAATTTGCAAAATTCTCCCTAATGATATTGATGGACGAACCTGTGTCAATCATACCTTTGTAAAGATTGTTTCTCATATGTAATTCTTACATATGGACTGATTCTACCTCTTCTCCCGTGTCCGAGATTTCCGAGGCAGTTTGATGAAAATTTACATCTACCTCCATTTTAGTCTGTCTTCACTATTTTCTCTTTGTCTTTTAACGGGACCGTTACTACTCGGGTGGTGTGAAGTAGAGGGCTGATGGTTTAGTGGATTATTCTGCCTACCTTGATTTAACTTGTTCCTAAAATTGTGATAGACTTGTGGGTCAACAATAGTAGAATTATTTCGATTCTGGGTGTTTCGATTCGAGTTACTGGCTTGATTATTATTTTGACATGTAGACGAATAATAAGAATTTGTGTTGTGTTTGTTATTGTAATATCTTTGATTATTATTTAAATTTTTATTTCCCTTATTCCTGCGATTATTATCGTGAGATTTTTGAAAATACATATCTTCTGGATTTGCGTCATAAAGACCTAGTTCCATAGTGGCTTGTTTCAACTTTGGGATAGTGTCAATATCCTTGCGAGCCAACGGACATGTACATTCGATCTGGTAATTTCTTATCGATAGTAGACTTGATAGTCCATTTTAGCATATCGGAATAATTGCTCTTAATTACGGGATTACATTCTAGTTCTAGCTTATCGAAGATATTACGATGCTGTGCTTCCAGCATCTGGATAAACTTACTGATACTTCCTGAATATGATGTCTCCTCCAGTTGTTTTATCAGTGTTACATATGGCCTGTGATCCCTTGAACGAAGTAGAAAGGGCTTCTGGATCTCCCTCCATGTTGTTGCTCCTGCTTGGATTACTGCTTCTAGGGCGTTGTCCACTATAACTCGTTTTATAGCGCCGTAGATTATGTGAGCTTGCCGATTATCTTGTGTTGGGTACAGACTTAGCAGCTGATCCACCTGGTTGATGAATATTGAAAGTTTCCCTGGTGTGCCATCATAATAATGCAGTTCCTTAATTTGGTGCAGCAATTGATTTATAGATTATAATAAGGAGAGTTGTTGCACTGTTGCCATTTTTGGTTTTGTTTTATTTTAAAGTCACAGAATTAAAAATTCGGATTTGAACTTTATTTCTGACCGCACGGGATTTTTGGTTTGGTTGTATTAAAAGTCACAGAATTAAAAATTCGGGTTTGAACTTTATTTCCGACCGCACGGGATTTTCGATTTAGAATACTACTTGCACGTAGATTCTTTTGCGGATCAATTTTTTAATCACTATATCAATTCGTTGGTCTGGATAGCTAGTTGTATAGCTTATCCTTTAAGTTGACCAATACCGTACTGAAAGGATTATTTTAATTTTTGATCCTACCGACTGCGCCAATTAAATACTTGTTATTTTTGTAAGTTAAAAAAAATATATTTTATTTTTATTTAACCAAAATAAGTTACAAGATATTTGTATGTATGAAGAACACCGACCGAATAATTTCGTGTCTCAAACTGAACTCAACTTATTGAACTAGGATGGTGACGATCAAACCTCGGTTTCGAGCTTTTGTGGATCTTGATTGATTTCGAAAGATTCTAAGAGAGAGCTTAATTGATTATTTAATTTCTCTTGGATTCAAGTGCATTCGCTCTTGGATACAAGTGCTCTTTTGAAATTTGATAATTTTGTTTTCGAGCTAACGGGTCCGAACTTTGAGCGTGTGAACGCGACAAATAGGAAAGGATGTTTAGACAATAAAATTGTTTAGTCTACTACTGGGGACTTGTGTTTATTCTACTGTCGAACTCGTGTGGAGTTGTGGTGTCCAATGACTTTATGGTCATTCGATGATGATTCATGGGTGTACATATATGTGGAATAAGTAGGCATGTGCTAAAGTCTATGGGACTGTGGATATGTCAATATATATATGTACATATATATATGTCAAGAGATCCAGTTTGTCCTGGTTTTATCAATTAACAAAAAAACTCCATGTAAAGGTTCAGGCTGAAGGTCCAGTTAGCCTCAGTTAATCCAGCAGTTTGCTGGTAAAATGATACTTAATATCTATATGCTTAGTTCTCTTGTGGCAAGTAGGATTATTGGCTATACTAATACAGCCTTGTTTGTCTTAAAACAATTTCTATTGGGCCATTTAATTTTCATTTAATTTTATTTATTAATGACTTTAGCCATAATGCTTCTCTAACACCTTCAAATAAGGCCATATACATATATGGCTTCGGAAGATGAAGCAGCAACTGATTTTTGTTTCATAGTACTCCAGACCAATTTCCAGCCAAATTAGAATCGACATACCATTCTTTGTAATTATTATTAGTATACCGGCTTAAGATACTTATTAATGTACTCAAGTCCGGACGTGTGCACAACATTGTATACATTAAACAGCTATTTAAATTCCTACATGGTGCTTCACATGATTCCTCAGCTTGCAAGTCCTCATAATTTAGTTTGCTTGGAAGAGGGGTACCAACTGGATTACAATCCTCCATTCTGAATTTCTTTAAAACATTTTTTATATATGCAGATTGACAGAGACAAATTTGATCATCTTTTCGATCAAATTTTTTTTCCAAGGAAATGTATTTATATATATTTACTTATATCTTCCTTATTTAAAATATATATACATAAGTCCACTTCTGGATTCTGAAATCCAAAATTTTTAGGTGCACTTTCAAAAACCTCAAACCAGCATCGTGCACCTTGCGTTAGGCCATAATTAGCTTTATTTTGTTTACATATGTACTTTATTTCCATCATACTGGTTTAAACCTTTTGAACCTTCATATAAATTTGATCCTTTAAAGTTCCATTTAAAAATGCTGTTTTTACATCCATATGATGGATCAGTAAATAATGCTAAAAGAAATCTCAAACTACAAGTTCGTGCAACAGGTGCAAAAGTCTCATCATAATCCTTCATATATTATTGGGTGAAGCCCCCTGCTACCAGTCTTGCCTCATATTTTAGTAAATTACCATTTTCGTCTAGCTTTAAACTACAAACCCACTTGCAATCTTATATGTTATTATCCATAGGCATGTATGTTGTATTTACAAAATGAGAACTTAGTTCATCTTGAATGGCTTCCCACCAAAAGGTTCTGTTATTGCGAAATTCAATTTCCTCATATGAATTGGGAATATCACTTAAACATAATTGGGTATTCATAAGACATTTTTCTAAAAATCTATATGATAATTTTGGCTTATCTTTATTTCTCTCACTGCGTCTGACTTGTTGACTTTCATTTTCTTGTATATTATTATCAGTTTCAACAACTGGATCGGTATTCTCAAGACAAGTGGAAATTTCATTTGATTTTTCACCAGACTTTGAATTCATTGATTCATTCGTTTCCTGTAATGGAAAATTCAACTCTTCATTATCTTCAATTGGAGAATCATGACTTCTGCTAACATCATTATGTTTTACAACAGAGTCATTTTCATTTAAAGTCATAGGTTTTATGCTTTTTTCGTCTACCACTACATCTCTAGCTATCATAAAGTCTCTCGAAAACTCATTTCACAATTTATAGCCATTTGGCTTATACCCAACTTGTATAGTCTTGATAGATTTCTTTTCAAATTTTCGCTTACGCACTTTATTTATTGCGTATACAGTCAAAATCCAAAAATTTCCAAATATATTAATATTGGCTTCTTTTTATGCCACATCTCATATGGTGTTTTTCTTATATTTTCCAAAGCTCTAATTGGGGACCTATTAACTAAATAAGTTGCTGTTAAAACAGCTTCACCCCAAAAACATTGATTAAGTTTAGTACAGTTAATCATAGAGCGAGCTTTTTCGGTGATTGTTCTTATCATCCGCTCTGCAACACCATTCAATTGTGGGGTATGAGGAACCGTTAAATGATAGCTGATACCTTTTTCTACACATATAATAATTCCCTGCCATTATCAATATATACATTTACCATTTTAAAGTTGAAATGAGCCTCACTTTTCGCCTCAAAGTCTTTGAATACAAAAACACGCCTGACTTATAAGTAATTAAATATGTCACACAGTAATGTGTGAACTGATCAATACATACATAGTAGTTTTTATTATCAATAGTTGAGGGCGTAATCGGACCACACACGTTAGAATGAACTACGAACAATAGGCGGTCAAACTTTTTTAGTTTTTAGATTTTTTAAATTTTAGCCTAGATTGCTTTTCGTTAATACTTGCCTCACATATTTAATTTCTATTTAGCTCTACGTTTTTTATAAGTTCAACATCTTCAAACAAGCTATTCCGTTTAATTTCTAAGAATTTTCCTACACTTATATGGCCTTACCTTTCAAGCCACAAACGATATTCTGCATCATTTAAAATTTTTGATGTAGTATATATTTTACTATTTAAATAAAATTTCACAATCGGTACATTATACTTACATCACCCCTTAACTGCCAAGTTACTATTTTTGATTACTTTTATACATTCCAGCAGTCTTTCTTCCTATGGCCTAATTTGCCGCAATGAAAACACTACAGCTTAGGCTTTGATTTATTCTGAAAATGTTTCTTCACAAATTTTGTTATTTTGTTTTTGTATGTGCTATTATGCGCTTCTCAGAATTTTTGTTGCTAGTCTGCTATAACACTCGCACTGAAGCTGAAAAAATGTGCGCCAATTTGGTGCGTTGTTATACAAATATCTACATATGAATACATATGTACGTTGTTCACTTGTAAGCACAAATTTCAATAGTAATTATTTTTTTTTAGACTTGATTTAAGTTTTAATTGTTTCACTTTTTTTTATTTCTCTTTTATTATTTGTTATCAATCAAACCATTTTACTCTAACACAGCTGCAAATTGTGACTGGGCCCATAACCTATGGAATTATATTATTAAAGTTTTATACAAAATCCAGGAACACACCAGCCCCATTTGCCAAATAGTAAAAACACTTCAATTGTCGTTTTAGTTAATTTTTATTTTACACAACCGCAAGCTCTTGTTGTCTGCAAGTAAGTAAGTAGGGCACGCGTGTGCATACAAAAAGGAAGCAATAACGTTCTTAGGCAGAGAGGGAGAGAACAAAGAAAAGAGAGAACTTTGCCTCTCTCTGAGATTTTCATTGTTCATCCCCTTTCCCCACACACACAATGTGTATGTGTTCAAGTGTGACTTTTGGAATTCTTGACAGCACTCGATAAGGAAAACACGGAAACTGTTTCCAAAAACCTATCGGTTTTCTTAAAAAATTGTGATTTTTGCATTCATACCCTCATATTAGCATCGTGCAGGCTCTTAAGAACCCAATCTACGTTTTCGTCCTCCGAGAAGACGACAACATCATTAACATAGACATAGCAAAACTTACCGATCTGCTCTCGCAGTATATCGTCAATTGTTCGTTTGGAAAGACTGCCAGAATTTTTTTTTTCCAAATGGCAGCCTGCTAAAGCGTACTTTTCTCCGTTTAGGGAAAAGGAAGTTTTTCACGGTCTCGTTTTGCCAATATGATCTGATGTTAGCCGGACTTCAAGGCCAGCATTGTGAAAGGCTTGGCCTTGCTAAAGTTTTGAGATGTTTGGCATCGGGTATCGGTCGGGTATTGTTCTCTCATTCAGTTTGTCCAACACCAAATGCATTTTGCGTTTGCCAGACCCGTCTATGCCCTTTTTATCTACTACCCATATTGGATTAATGTAGGCGGATTTCGACTTTTGGATTATGCTATTGTTTAGCAGAACTTGAATTTCGCTATTAACGAAATCGACTGCTCCCATTAGCCATGGGTACAGTTTGGCATTAGTGCGCTCCTCGTTCTCCATAGTCAGTAAAATTAACATCGGGGCACGAGTGAAAATAAATTTTCTCTACTTCGGTGCCCCATTTTAGGTGGCCGGAAGCCAAACAAAGTGATGTCACAACCTGTTTTACCTGGTTGAGACCGATAATCGCATCAAAGGAGGACAAGTCAGGTTAAATGAAGAACGTAGGCTTCAAAATTAAAAGTGACACGAAGCTTTCCTTCGTAATGGAGGTGACTCCATTAATGAGGTGGATTCTACTACAGAGATTCTATTTGGCGGACGCTTTTCAATCCTTCGTTCAGACGAAAGTTTTTGACGCTCCCGTGTCAACGAGAAGCTTCACATCAATCCTCGCTACTCTTCGTCTGATGACGGGTAGCAACGATTATCTCCTGAAAACTTAATGGAATTCGAGTCGTATACGCAAATGGCGTCGTCATTAATTTCTTGTGCCGCGCTACTAGCCATCATGGTGGCTTACGTATGATCGCAGGTGTCAGCGGTTTGCGAAAAGTGATTTACCCTCTGCCTCTTCTGTGGGCCTGACCGATCGCAAGCAGTTGTACACCCATATCTAATTGCTACTGTCAAGGGACCGTGGGGCTGAACCGCTGCAGTGAAAAGCAGAAAAGAGAAGCTAAACCAAATTGTAAAGTCGTCGTTGCCGTATCGAGCTCATGAAGTGAAGAGAGAAGGCGATACAAAATTTGGGACAGTAGCGAGGCTAATGCAAATAATTTAACTATAAGCAAAAGACTAAAACATATAAACAATTTTTAGAAAGCAAAGATTGTACCAACGCTAAGATAAATAAGTTTATATATGGTATTATAATTTATTTTCCGGCAGCGCTTTCGCGCACCGGAATTTGTATAGCCGCTATGTTGGCAATTCATTTGGCACCAAAAAATTTATTAAAATATCAATTGCAAACTATAGAAATTTTGTTCTTCAAGCCGTTGCGAACTCTTGGACCTCGACTCTATGGCACGGGATTGCGCCACATATTCTCTCTGACTTAAAAGACAATCTTCAATTTCAGATGAAGATTCTTTATCTATATATATATAAATGCTCTGTTCGTGTCTACTTCCTTCATAGACTTGAAAAGTTCTGAACCGTTTAAGCCCAAATTTTTACACAACATGCGTTGAGGTTCCAGCTCGGTTATTTTCTACTTTTGATGTTGATAGCTTATCTGCGTTTGCGAATATATCAGTTTTTTTCGCGATTCCCCGTTCCCATACTGCTGCGCCCTCTATAGGCAGCCAGCTGAATCAAAGCATTTCCTGTCAAACATTAAAAACATATTGAAAGAAGAAATTGGAGATAAAAATTTTATTTTTTTGTTCAGGTTCAGTAAGAAACGAAGTCATGCCACCCAAGAAGTCGAGTTTGGGTCGTCGTACTCGCAATACAGAAGCAAAAAGACGTAAGATTACGAATATGACTGACGAAGAACAGGCCTCCATCCGAGAGACTAAGCGGCTGAAAGCAATGCAGATGCACAACGAGGAATCAGCAGAAAGACGAGCAGATAGGCTTGAGAGAAAACGATTGAGAGTTAGGCAGTCGCGTTCTGCAGCAATCGATTTGATTCACTCTCAAAATAATGAACGCGAAAGGGCAAGGGTAGCTGAAGTGCGTTTACAGCTTGCAGCAGATCAAAACCTGCAATACAATCGTCTTGCATTCAGATATAATCCAACTGTTGATTATAGCTCGAATCGCAATGTCGTTAATGGCCGGATGCATCAGGTCTGCACATACTGTCAGGCTCCTTCGCTTGAATCAGACAAAACTTCGGTCCGAGGAATATATCCATTTGCGGGATGCTGTGATGAATGACCGTAATACAACCAACGTTGGAAAGCTCACGATTTTGCCATCCTCATACATAGGTAGTCCACGCCACATGCATGAATATGCTCAAGATGCCATGGCATATGTTCGTTGCTACGGCCGTCCAGATTTATTTATCACCTTCACATGCAATCCAGCTTGAGACGAGAGAGTACAGCTGTTATTTCCTGGACAATCATATAGGGATAGGCATGACATCACAGCCCGTGTTTTCAGACAAAAGCTCAAGTCACTGATGGATTTCATTGTGAAACATGGTTTTTGGATCTGTGCGGTGCTGGATGTATTCAATAGAATGGCAGAAGAGAGGATTGCCGCATGCGCACATACTGATTTGACTGTATGATAAAATTACTCCAGACGAAATCGACTATGTGCATGAAGTTGTCATCAAGAACATGATCCATGGCCCTTGTGGTACCCTCAACCCATGTTCACCATGAATGGTAGACGGGAAGTGTTCCAAGCGATATCCTCGAGCATTTACAGCCAACACCGTAACAGGGGACGATGGATATCCTCTGTATAGGAGACGGTCAACTGAAGATGGAGTGACTTCGGCAAATTTAAACATGAGAATTGGTGATATTGAGGTAGACAATCGTTGGGTGGTTCCATACTCACCACTATTGTCAAAATCATACTAAGCGCACATCAACGTAGAATATTGCAATTCCGTGAAATCGATTAAATATAACTGCAAGTACGTGAATAAAGGCAGCGATATGGCAGTTTTTGGTGTTCAGGCAGAAAATGGTGACAGCAATGCAGTACGAGTTGTCGATGAAATCTCTCAATACTAGGCTGGAAGATACATAAGCAGCAACGAGGCTGCATGGCGAATTTGTTCGTTCCCAATTCATGAACGCTATCCAGCTATAGTTCACTTGGCAGTCAATTTGGAGAATGGTCAACGTGTCTATTTCACAGAACTAAATGTGCAAGAAAGAGTCCTGAATCCGCCTACGACAACTCTGACTGCCTTCTTCACCTTATGCCAGGAAGATGCTTTTGCCATAACCTTGATGTATTCAGAAGTGCCCTCTTAACCACAATATGCCACAGAGAAACGTGGCGGGGTACAGCTAGTTTAGACATATTTTTTGGCCCTGGAAGGGAAATTATTTCTTTAAAGTTGATCTTCTTGGCATTTTTTTTTTTTTTTTTTGGTGTGAGAATGATAAAAAAGAAACGCCTTTAAACTAATCTTTGAGCTACTTACAACTACCTACCTTAAGAACGTACACAACGACAACCTATTTATTAAATTAAATCATAAAAATTATTCAATTCATTTCTTAGGATTACTAAATGTCCTAAAAAATAACTTTTTGAATGGGTTTAGTCATCTACTAAACGAATTATTATCAAGCCACAAAATATAATCGAGCGACAACGTTTTTTAATTCCGCTCACGACTATTCAGTAGGGAGCCAACCGCGCGAGTGAGCCGCGGGGCATGATTATTTCGTGATCTTAATTCCCTTCCCGAACCTTCATACTCGAGTGAGTATGACAACTCTACAACTCTACAACGCATAGTTAGCCGCCGACCGGATATTTTTCAAATTTTTTAATTCGAGATTTTTTTTGAACACAATGTCATTATCTAATAATTCAAAATGTTATATTAATGTTGTTCGGAGGGGGGCGATCCTGCCGCTACAGATCCTGTACGGGAAAATAGCTCCCGCGACGCAGTCAAAACATATATAACCCGTACTGGTTAAAATCATAAGTTGGGGCGTCGTGGAGGTCGAATAATTGGTTCAGCTTTATTAAGCATCAAACATGGAACTAACTAGCTTAAACATAAGGGCTGCGCTCCCAACAGATAAGCTAAGCTTAACGGTGCGAGTGAGGGCATGAGAAGTGGAGCGCGAACTAGCCGTCCCTCAGCTCGCTTAGCAGCCAGCGAAGCTCGGGAACTCGAGAGCGGGCGCTCGCGAACATCGAAGAGTGGAGCGCGGGAGCGCTTAGACTAGCCCGATGAGCAGTGCGCGAGGGGCCGACTTGCGGGAGTGCAAGAGCGGCAAAGCTTTGGAAACTTGGTGGACAGATGCGGAGCCGCGTCCGCCGCGAAGGGCCATCTGACGTGAACATTCTCCCCCCCCCCCCCAATCACTCGGGTTGCAACATATTCGTCCTGTATAAACGCTGCCAGACGGAAATTGTCTATGCGCACCGGAGAGCAGCTGTTGAAGTTCGGCTTAATATATTTCGGACGTGGAGGTTTGCTTATATTTTGCTCAGAAAATTGGTCACGAATTGTGGATGGATCCCGTAATAAATTAAATACGGATTTAGAAATGTATTGGTCGGAAGTAATTAATTGTTGCCAAATTTATTCATCACGGATCCGAAATGGTTCAAATAAACCCTTGGCTTTTGTTTTAGAGAAAACTCAGTGGGTGATGCCGTCGGCAAAGCAGTGCGCATGAGCGGAACTCAAAAGAACCAAGCGGCAAGAACAACACACCCGTTGCGGCGGCTAAGTTGAAACGATTAAATTAAAAATTAATTTACTTAAATTAATTATTCAAATTCAAATTCTGGGTCTATTGATGGATGTTGAACTATTTGTTAATTTTTAAAGTTATGAGCCGCAGATGTTTAATTATTTAAACGCCGGGAAGGTAGAATTTAAAAACAAACATCCGTTTTTGGTCGCGGAGAAGAGCTCACTGGGATAAGCCGTCGGCAAAGCAGTGGTGAGTGAGGGACCCAAAGAACTGAAGGGCAATAGCAACACAGCCGTTGCGGCAGCTAAATTGACGACAATTAAAAACAGTCTCGTTTGAGTTTGACTTTGGCTGCTCAGCTCAGAATAGTGCGAAACTTGCCTAATATATTTATGTAATGATTGTGGAGATCGATGCTCAGCACAGAATAGCGCGAAGCTTGCTCAATGTATATATGTACATATGTAAGTAAATTGGTATTTCTTTGATATAAATGAAAATAGGATAAATAAAATTCGGATAATTTTAAATCCTTTGTTCACGAACTTTATTTCTTTAAAGTTGTAGATGGCGGATTTTGTCTTGTTGGCACCGTTCAGCTGTGGAATGTATGAGAGCAGGTGCTTGTACACGCTATAGGCACAAAGAGGAGACGAAAAAAAAGACAAATAATTGCTTGATATGCCCTTATGCGGGCGTGTGTATATATGTATGTAATAGCTTGCAGATCGGTGCTCACCGCAGAATAGCAGGAAGCTTGCCCAATATATATGTATGTATGTAAAATCATCTTCAGGATTAATTCCAAGAGTGCTGAGATCGAGCGCTAGAATAGATTCGGTACCCGAATGTGCAGCGGGAGTGGCCGTACCGCCGGTGATTTCTATTTTGTTCCCTGGGGGGTCGCAAATACTGACCCCTCAAAGTACCGTGATTATTGCCCAGGGTGTTAGGCCCGGAATACCGGCCGACAATGGCACGGCAGATACCCAATCTTCCTTGCCAAAAGCCCTTATAGCGGTTGGTCCGACGAGACATATTTTTGTTTCGCGGCTCTCCTCTGATCAAACATCGGAAAATGTTCTAGCCTTTATAACATAGAAGGCAACACTAGAGCCGACAATTTTAAGATAAAGGTGGAAAAGTTTAAATTTTCTTATGCTAGGGGCATTTCATCTTTCAAAATAAATGTCCCTAACGAGCTCTTTAACACTATTTGCTCTCCCAACTTCTGGCCAGAATACATCGTTGTTAAGGAGTTCGAAGCGAAGAAAAAGAAAAAGCGGCCTGTAGGAATAACTCTTCCCGGGCCTGATCATACCACTGCGCCTTCTACGTCTTCCAATCCCGACCCAAAAAACTAACCTACTCCCTGGGTATTTCCTATCAGAGTGCAAGAGGCTTACGTAGTAAGCTTCCTAACTTGTATTCTAATAGCCTTTCGTTTGCTTCTCAGGTTATTGTGCTCACAGAAACCTGGTTAAATCAGGAGATTCTGAGCTCCGAGGTTTTTCCAGCTGTGTTCACAGTATATCGGCTAGATCGCCCTATCAGGGGGGGGGGGGGTGTGAAGTTCTTATAGCGGTGGACTCCTCACTCACGTCACAATTATTAACCTTCGAGGAATGCAACGATGTTGAACTCCTCTGTGTGAAGCTATTTATCAAAGGTAGCTCCATTTTTATTACCTGTTCCTACATACCTCCACTGTCGGAACTTCCTATTGGAATCACCTTTCCGCTATTCAGATGGTTTCCAGTAGACTTTTGGATAGAGACCAGTTGGTAGTCCTAGGAGATTTTAATACCTTGGTGCTATTTGGTGCTCAAATAATTCCATCAATACTCACCATACACCTACACAACATGACTTTATCGCTGGCTTGTTTGACATTTCGCTGTCTCAAGTCAACCATGTGCGAAATTCCTTACAGCGCTTGCTTGATCTTTGCTTCGTCTCTGATCCTGCGAGAGTCAGTTTAGCAAGGGTGGCGCCTCTGACGCAGCCCGAAGATCCTTATCATTAAACTTTCGATATGACATTGGGTGTGATGACAGAATATTTCTGACCGTCCAGCCAATAAAGTCCTATGTTTTACGCAAAACGGATTTTGAACGACTGAATAATTTTATAAACGAGTTCAATTGGTCCGATCTATACATGTGCACTGACATGGCAGTTGCCGTTGATATTTTTTACAGTGCCATGAATTCATTTTTTACTGAATGTGTTGTTTGCCGTGGTTTACTTAAGAGTTGAGCCGACTTAAAAATAAAAAATCTAGACTGTATGCTAAATTTAATATCACCGGTTCTCAATCTGCCCTTTCATTTTATTTATCAGCTCGGTCAAACTTTACCGTGCTGAACGCGCAGTGTTATAAAAACTATTTCAATCGTTGTAGGGCCCAGTTCTCACAGGACCCAAAACAGTTTTATAATTTCGTTAACACTAAACGTAAACCTAAAACAAATCCTTCCTCGCTTTAATTTGAAAATACTACCGCAAATAATGATCAGGCAATAGCCGATCTATTTTCGCAGTTTTTTCAAACAACCTATTCTAACTCTTCGTATATATACCAGACTTATTCCTACGACATACCCAAATCGAACTTAATTTTCTGTCCTAGCCTAAACGAAAGCTCTCTCCTTTTAGATCTTCATCGTGTCAAGCCAGTTTATTCGCCAGGTCCCGACGGAATTCCTGGCTGTGTGCTCAGGTATTGTGCCGACGCCCTGTGCTATCCCCTTCTGAAATTGTTTACCTTGTCCTTAGAAACCTCCCACTTTCCCATTATTTGGAAGGAATCGTTTATTATTCCTCTCCACAAAAAAAGGTAGCAAATTGGATGCCAGCAATTATAGAGGAATCTCTAAGTTGTCGGCCATCCCAAAATTATTTGAAAATATTATCACCCCTCACTTACAGCACCTTTGTAGATCGGTTATTTCTCCATATCAACATGGTTTTATAAAGCGAAGGTCAACAACAACAAATCTTTTGGAGCTCTCTTCCTATATTATAAAGGGCTTCCATAATAATTGTCAGACAGATGTAATCTATACTGATTTCACTAAAGCATTTGACTCTGTTAAGCATTCTCTCCTCGTTAATTGGATCTCAAGTTAATTGAATGGCAGGACGCAAAAGGTCCTCTTTAAGAATAATTTATCCTATGTTCTAAGGGTTACATCTGGTGTCCCGCAAGGAAGCCATTTGGGACCCTTATTGTTTACATTATTTATAAATGGCCTGCCCAAAGTCTAGACTAACTCCAGAGTGCTTATGTACGCTGATGACGTCAAGCTTTGCGTGGAATACAAGGACGTCGCCCTCCCGTCGGATTTACAAACAGATCTCAATATTTTTCAAACTTGGTGCCGTGTGCACTTATTAAACCTAAACGGCTCGAAATGCAAGCTAATGACATTCTCACGTGTCGTTCCAAAGTCTAGACTAACTCCAGAGTGCTTATGTACGCTGATGACCTCAAGCTTTGCGTGGAATACAAGGACGTCGCCCTCCCGTCGGATTTACAAACAGATCTCAATATTTTTCAAACTTGGTGCCGTGTGCACTTATTAAACCTAAACGGCTCGAAATGCAAGCTAATGACATTCTCACGTGTCGTTCCTAAGCTTGATACTTACACGCTGAACTGCTGCTCTTTGTAAAGAAATAATTCTGTTGATGATTTGGGCGTCCGCTTGGACCCAAAACTTGACTTTATTGATCATATTTAGTCTATGGTGATTAGAGCCAGGGGAGTGCTTGGATTTATTAAACGGTGGTCGAAGGAATTCAATGACCCCTATGTCACTAAACCTAGAACCTCCTTTGAACTGCATGAACCTTTTAGATTGTTATGTGCAAATTATAATGATTTCTACACACTTGATACCCTTCCCAAATTAAAATCTTTAATACTAACACACTTAGTAAGCATGCAAGCTTACAATCTGGCAGCACGCCGGTAGTCAATTTCCTCGTATTCTGTCCTATATTTTCCATCGCGCCTACTAACACTTAACCGAAACAGGCACGTGCCTGGAGTCATACGGGCCACTTGAATGTTCTGACCTTAGTGCATCAACGCGCATCGCCGACCGCATACGAGATCACGCTGGCTTGGATTGGACGAGCCCGAGCTGCCTTCATATTAAATCCGAAATGCGGATTTTTATGAGACAAACTCATTTAGAGTTTCAATCTTTGGCGGCTGGGTTTAAGGATTTGGCAAGCCGTTTCCAAAAAACGGAATCTTTTTTTAAATCCATGAAACTGATAAGTGTCACGCCAAATAACAACACGGGACATATTCCTAATAATTTTTTGCCTGTTGCAGACCCTGCGAGCCCTCTTTTGCTGTTTAGCCCACGCAACCCACCAAATGGTCATACCACGGGTGTTGCTGATGACTCAGCCGCCGATGTCGCCGCGTCGGGTCAAGCAGCGAATGCTTCCCCTTGTCCTGGACTAGCTGATACCGTCGCATCTCCAACCATGCAGCCAGTCAACATGGATCTGGCGTCTACGTCGCATGCTGCCGCAGCAAACAAAGCCCTGCCGGCCTCAAACCATCTGAAGAATGCTCACTCTGCGATTGGCCCGGCTGTCATCATCGCATCTCCTCTGACTTCTAGTCCCAGAGTTCAACTTTCAACTATCTCTGGTGTCGCCCCAAGGAGTCCGGCGCCTCTTGCCGGCGTTGCCCCAAAAAGGCTAGTTTTTGTCTCTCGCCTCAATCCAGATGCAACCGCGAAAGATGTCGCGATCCACTTGAGCAACAAATTGAATGTTCCTTTAACTGAACTCTCTGTCTCAAAGTTCAATTTTAAGCAGAAACGAGATATTTCCTCTTTTAAAATTGCACTTTCCGACACGTTATATAGTAAGGTTCTTGATGCTTCCGTATGGCCCGTACATGCTATTGTTCACGAATATCTTTACAAGAGCAACCCACGGGCTGGAGTGCCCCTGACTCCCTCAACCAGGCCTCCAAAAAACTAATTAACTCGTTTTCTTTGCATTATCAGAATGCTCGTAGTTTGTTAGGGAAACTTAGCAAGCTGCACGCTAATAGTGCCTCCTTCGATGCCAACGTTATTTCCTTCACCGAAACGTGGCTTAACTCCTCTGTTTCCGATTGCGAATTATTCGCTGGCAACTATATTGTCTATAGGCGTGACCGTCAAATGCGTACTGGCGGCGGCGTTCTTATTGCCGTGAAATCTGACCTTATTTCTGAACTGGTTTCCACAACCTACTCAGATAATATTTTGGAGTTTGTTGCGGTTCGTGTTCAAGTTCACGACTATTCTCTCTATGTATCATGCTCTTACATCCCACCCCGGTCTGACGCTACTATTTATCTACAGCACCTGTCCTTAATCCAGGGAATTCACTCAACTCTGGGTGTTAATGACCATTTAATAGCTATGGGCGATTTTAACCTTCCTTCCATATCTTGGTTGCCATCACCAGACACCAATTTTCTGGTTCCCACTGCAGCTCATGACTTAGTCCAAGGTCTTATTGACCTTTCTTTGGGCCAATTGAACTACGTCAAGAACTGTAGTGATAAAATCTTGGACCTTATCTTTGCGTCCGAGTTCGCCAACGCCCTTGTCTCAAGAATTGACCCGATCTTCTATCCTGAAGATGCTTATCATCCCACTCTGGAGATAATTCTTGAAGCGTCGTCTCCTTTACTTCCTAGTCCAGAAGTTGAACCGACAACTTTTCGCTGCTTCCGCAGAGCTAATTTCAATGGCATTAACTCCTATTTATCCCTAGCTGATTGGACTTTTTTGGATTCTCTAGACGACCCCAATAACATGGTTATGCGCTTTTACGATATTTTATATTCTGCCTTTGACATTTATGTCCCATCCTTTCCTTCACCTGACGCGTCTTACAAAAACTTCAAGTCGAGGCTTCACAAGAAATTCACTAGGACTGGGTCACAGGTGGACCTTTCTAGATACTTGACAGCTCGCACAAAATTCTTAGCCCACAACTCTGTATGCTACAGAAACCACCTAAATCGGTGTAGGGATGAGTTCCAGGCTAATCCTAAGCAATTTTACGCGTTTGTAAATTCAAAACGAAGATCCCAAAATTTTCCTTCTTGTCTTCATCTCAATACTGAGTCCGCGTCTAACGAGCCTGATATAGCGAACCTGTTCGCAAAATTTTTCCAGTCTACGTACTCATCCATTGGCTACAATACAACCTCTTCGTATCCTTATTCTCTTCCACTTTCTAATTCCATTTTCATGCCCGCTATTTGCGAAGACGATGTTTTTCAGAACCTCAAGACACTAAAACCTTCCTTTTCTTCTGGTCCTGATCGCGTTCCTAGCTGTGTTTTGAGACACTGTGCTGGTGCTTTATGCCGACCTCTGTCAATTCTTTTTCAAATGTCGCTTCGTCTTTCATTTTTCCCTGAAAGTTGGAAGGAATCTTTCATCATTCCTCTCCATAAAAAGGGCAGTAAATCTAATATCGAAAACTACAGAGGTATTGCAAAGCTTAGTGCTATTCCAAAGTTGTTCGAACTTCTGATTACTGCGCAGCTGCAGCACCAATGTCGGTCAATTATGTCCCCCTCTCAGCACGGCTTAAGAAAAACAGATCAACGTCTACTAACCTTCTAGAATTTTGTGCTGTCATTAGAAACGGTTTCAAATTAAATTTTCAAACAGACGTTATCTTCACCGATTTCAGCAAGGCTTTTTACTCGGTAAATCACCTACTATTACTTAGAAAACTTACGCTTCTTGGTTTCCCTGCTTTATTGACTAACTGGATTGCAACATATTTATCCAACCGTAGTCAACGTGTTGCCTTTAAGCGCTCTCTCTCAAACCGGGTTTTTGTTTCTTCTGGCGTTCCTCAAGGGAGCCACCTTGGGCCACTTCTGTTCGGCCTCTTTATCAATGACTTGCCTGAAGTGGTTCTACACTCAAGTGTGATGATGTACGCAGATGACGTCAAACTTTGTTTGCCATTGACGAACTCTCATTCACACAACCTTTTGCAAACTGACCTTAATAACATGCAATCCTGGTGCATTAATAATCTCCTCTTTCTCAACAACTCCAAATGCAAATTTATGTCATTTTACCGGAAGAATTGCCTGCTCGCCAATTACTCTATAGGTGCGTGCGATCTTGAACGCATTTATACGGTAACAGATCTCGGAGTCCTATTTAACCACACCCTTAATTTTAATGACCACATTGGTCTAATTATTAGTAAAGCTCGAGGGGTTTTCGCCTTTGTTAAGCGATGGTCAAAGGAGTTTGATGATCCTTACACATCAAAACTTCTTTATATCTCACTCGTTCGCCCTATTCTTGAATATTGTTCGTGTGTGTGGTCACCTCAATATGCGAAGTATCAAGACCTTATTGAATCTGTTCAGAAACAATTCCTTTTGTTCGCTCTACGTGGATTACACTGGGATCCACATCGTCATCTTCCATCGTATGCCGACAGGCTAAGACTTTTAAGCCTTCCCACCCTAAAGGATCGTCGAACCTGCCACGGCGTTATCTTTATACTTAAGCTTCTCAATGGTCAAATTTGCTCCACGTATTTATTAAGCAAATTACGTCTCGCAGTCCCTGTAAGGCCTTCTCGTCATTTTCGTCCAATAGCCCTTAACGTTTGTAAGACGAATAATGACGAGCATGATCCTTTCCGTGTTCTATGTTCCATGTACAATAAGTACTATTTTCTGTTACATGTTGAAATGTCCTACGAGTTAAATGTCCAAAATCTGTTAACCTACCTATCCTTACCTCTGCCAACCTGATGTGAGTCGGAGCACATCGTTAAAAAACACTCCCTTTTGTTGTGCAGAGGTAAGGGTACAATATAATTTTAAGAATGGCAGTTCATTGCTATTGTCTTTTATAAATAAATAAATAAATAAATAAATAAATAAATAAATAAATAAATAAATAAATAAATAAATAAATAAATAAATATGATATTAATATAAAAGTTTTCTGGAAGGGTATGTGAATATTTAACAAATGGGTATTTTAAGGTTGAGAGCCAAATCAAATTAATAACGATGGAGTTGGGCCTATCTGGGTGTCCCGCGCAGAAGTCGTTGGTAACTCGTTTTACTGGTGATGGTGATTTGTGGAGTGAGAGGCTCAACCTAGTAAGTGCGAGCGGGACAACAATGCTTAATCCTAAAGTATATTATTGTTTTAAAATAGATTTTTTTTAAAGTTAAGCAAAATGTCATGTTGCATAAGGGTTAATGTTAGAAAAAAATTTGTCCGCACACAACCTTTCACTACGAAAAACGACGACGCACTGTATCGTGATAAGATATTTAACTGCAGATTTCCGGAGTCGTTTTTAATAGGAGCTAGTGCTCTTTATTCAATGAATCTCAAATGCGAACTGAGCTTAAAGGTTCGCCCGGTTAACTTAGTTAACTTTTGGTTTATGCTAAAATGTAATTTTGACTAATGATGCACAGATAACAAAAATTGCTTTACTGAATATTATAATAACAAATTATTTCCTTATCTGCTTAGCACGACCGAATTTATTCTCCCTTGTAGCTCCAAACGTGCCTTTAGACAGCTATTTATATTGTGAGACAGGACAGGAAAGCCAAAACTTTAAATATTTCACCTTTTTTTTTGTATTCGTATTTTTCTTAACTGTGTTATTATACCCTTGCAGGTTATTATAATTTCAGTAAGAGGCTTGCAACGCAGTGAAGGAGTCATCTCCGAGCATATTAATGTTGGGAATTTTGTTTAATGATTCACATACAATAATTTATTTACAGGATTGGTTTAAACATAAGTGATTAGATTAGGTTCACAAGTTCCTTTTCTTTTGTTTTTCACACACAGTGTCGTCTCTTCTCTACTTCTCACTAGCTCTCTCAAACGACGACTCTCTTACTTCTGGCTTTTTATTACGTCTTAAAACTATCGACTATTTTTTAAATATCGAAACTGATTATGGGTTGCCAGATAATTCTTGGACGTTGATGCACTAAGGTCAGTACATTTAAGTGGCCCGTATAACACCAGGCACGTGCCTGTTTGGGTTAGGTGTTAGTAGGCGCGATGGAAAATATAGGACAGAATACGAGGAAAATTGAACTACCGGCGTGCTGCCAGATTGTTAGCTTGCATGCTTACTAAGTGTGTTAGTATTAAAGATTTTAATTTGGGAAGGGAATCTACGTTAGAGATTAGTGTGTACAAATCATTATAATTTGCACATAACACTCTAAAAGGTTCATGCAGTTCAAAGGAGGTCCTACAGTGGCGCAACACTAATGGGATATAGGATCTAGTGGTTCTACATGGTACATGGAAATTAAGCTGACTCAACAAGTCAGCACTTTCCACATCACCATGGATAAGGTTAAAAATAAAGGTTATCCCTAGCATCGTTCTACGATTGGCTAAGGACGGCAAGTTTATTAATAGGAGTCTACTAGAGTAGGAAGGTAATCTTTGGTTTGCATCCCAATTTAAACCGCGTAGAGCGAAAAGTAAAAAGTTCTTTTGAACCGACTCAATGCGTTTACTATGGACGCCGTACTGAGGGCTCCAAACGCAGCATCCATATTCTAGGATAGGACGAACTAAGGAAGTATATAAGGATTTAGTAACATAGGGGTCATTGAATTCCTTCGACCACCGTTTAATAAATCCAAGCACACCCCTGGCTCTATTCACCATAGACGAAATATAATCAATAAAGTCAAGTTTTGGGTCCAAGCGGACGCCCAAATCGTCAACAGAATTAATTCTTTCCAAAGAGCAGCAGTTCAGCGTGTAAGTATCAAGCTTAGGAACGACACGTGAGAATGTCATTAGCTTGCATTTCGAGTCATTTAAGTTTAATAAGTTTACACGGCACCAAGTTTGAAAATTATTAAGATCTGTTTGTAAATCCGACTGGCAGGCAACGTCATTGTATTGCACGCAAAGCTTGACGTCATCCGCGTACATAAGTACTCTGGAGTTAGTCAAGACTTTGGGCAGGTCATTTATAAATAATGTAAACAATAAGGGTCCCAAATGGCTTCCTTGCGGGACGCCAGATGTAACCCTTAGAACATTGGATAAATTATTATAAATTATTGCGTCCTGCCATTCAAATAACTTGAGATCCAATTAAGAAGATCACTTGGAAAACCCATTGAATCGAGTTTTCTAACGAGGAGAGAATGGTTAACAGAGTCAAAAGCTTTACTGAAATCAGTATAGATTACATCTGTCTGACAATTATTATGGAAGCCCTTTATAATATAGGAAGAGAGCTCCAAAAGATTTGTTGTTGTTGATCTTCGCTTCATAAAACCATGTTGACATGGAGAAATAACCGATCTACAAAGGTGCTGTAAGTGAGGGGTGATAATGTTTTCAAATAATTTAGGGATGGCCGACAACTTAGAGATTCCTCTATAATTGCTGGCATCCAATTTGCTACCTTTTTTGTGGAGAGGAATAATAAACGATTCCTTCCAAATAATGGGAAAGTGGGAGGTTTCTAAGGACAAGGTAAACAATTTCAGAAGGGGATAGCACAGGGCGTCGGCACAATACCTGAGCACACAGCCAGGAATTCCGTCGGGACCTGGCGAATAAAATGGCTTGACACGATGAAGATCTAAAAGGAGAGAGCTTTCGTTTAGGCTAGGACAGAAAATTAAGTTCGATTTGGGTATGTCGTAGGAATAAGTCTGGTATATATACGAAGAGCTAGAATAGGTTGTTTGAAAAAACTGCGAAAATAGATCGGCTATTGCCTGATCATTATTTGCGGTAGTATTTTCAAATGAAAGCGAGGAAGGATTTGTTTTAGGTTTACGTTTAGTGTTAACGAAATTATAAAACTCTTTTGGGTCCTGTGAGAACTGGGCCCTACAACGAGTTAAATAGTTTTTATAACACTGCGCGTTCAGCACGGTAAAGTTTGACCGAGCTGATAAATAAAATGAAAGGGCAGATTGAGAACCGGTGATTTTAAATTTAGCGTACAGTCTAGATTTTTTATTTTTAAGTCGGCTCAACTCTTTAGTAAACCACGGCGGTTTATTCGAGCTTGGCGGATAATATAACGGAACACATTCAGTAAAAA
Source organism: Drosophila serrata (assembly GCF_035046125.1). Classification (NCBI taxonomy): domain Eukaryota; kingdom Metazoa; phylum Arthropoda; class Insecta; order Diptera; family Drosophilidae; genus Drosophila; species Drosophila serrata. The sequence goes on along the minus strand of NW_028257198.1, from coordinate 59,712 downwards.
ATGAATTCATGGCACTGTAAAAAATATCAACGGCAACTGCCATGTCAGTGCACATGTATAGATCAGACCAATTGAACTCGTTTATAAAATTATTCAACCGTTCAAAGTCCGTTTTGCGAAAACATAGGACTTTATTGGCTGGACGATCAGAAATATTCTGTACGTCACACCCAATATCAAGAGTCACATCGAAAGTTGGATGATAAGGATCTTCGGGCTGCGTCAGAGGCGCCACCCTTGCTAAACTGACTCTCGCAGGATCAGAGACGAAGCAAAGATCGAGCAAGCGCTGTAAGGAATTTCGAACATGGTTGACTTGAGACAGCGAAATGTCAAACAAGCCAGCGATAAAGTCATGTTGTGTAGGTGTATGGAGAGTATTGGTGGAATTATTTGAGCACCAAACAGCACCAGGGATATTAAAATCTCCTAGGATTATCAACTGGTCTCTATCCAAAAGTCTACTGGAAACCATCTGAATAGCGGAAAGGTGATTCCAATATATAGGAAGTTCCGACAGTGGAGGTATGTAGGAACAGGTAATAAAAATGGAGCTACTTTTGATAGATAGCTTCACACAGAGGAATTCAACATCGTTGCATTCCTCGAAGGTTAATAATTCTGACGTGAGTGAGGAGTCCACCGCTATAAGAACTCCACCCCCGCGTCTGAAAGAGCGATCTAGCCGATATACTGTGAACACAGCTGGAAAAACTTCGGAGCTCAGAATCTCCGGCTTTAACCAGGTTTCTGTGAGCACAATAACCTGAGATGCAAACGAAAGGCTATCAGAATACAAGTTAGGGAGCTTACTACGTAAGCCTCTTGCATTCTGATAGGAAATACCTAAGGAGTAGGTTAGTTTTTTGGGTGGGGATTGGAAGACGTAGAAGGCGCAGTGGTATCATCAGGCCTAGGAAGAGTTATTCCTACAGGCCGTTTTTTCTTTTTCTTCGCCTCGAACTCCTTAACAACGATGTACTCTGGCCAGAAGTTGGGAGAGCAAATAGTGTTAAAGAGCTCGTTAGGGACATTTATTTTGAAAGATGAAATGTCCCTTGCGTAAGAAAATTTAAACTTTTCCACCTTTATCTTAATTTTTTCGGCTCTGGTTTTGCCTTGTATAAAGGCGAGAACATCTTCCGATGTTTGGTCAGGGGAGAGCCGCGAGACAAAAATATGTCTCGTTGGTGGAACAGCTATAAGGGCTTTTGGCAAGGCAGATTGGTTATCCGCCGTGCCATTGTCGGCCGGTATTCCGGGCCTAACACCCTGGGCAGATATATTTATGTGAACGGGACTTTGAGGGGTCAATATTTGCGACCCCCCAGGCGATAAAACAGAAATCACCGGCGGTACGGGCACTCCCGCTGCACATTCGGATACCGAATCTTTTCTAGCGCTCGATCTCAGCACTCTTGGAATTAATGCTGAGGTCGAGGGCTGTGCCGAGGGAGGCTGCTGCTGAGAGCCCGTTGCAGGTAGTTGGGGTCCGTCTACATGCTGCCCACCAGTAGCAGTTTTTTGCGCCTAGGAGACTCATTTAATTGCGTAAGGCTATTAAATTGGGTGTCCAGCGCCCTTAAAACCGCTTTTGGTTTGCCGCATGAAAGACGTCATTTCCCTTTCTACATCGCGACAGGCCTCACAACAGTAACGCAGACCAATGTTTTTTTTTACATCGTCCACCGTCCGAGCTGAAACTCCAATACACTTGGCGTGCATGACGTTGTCGCACAGCCAGCAGCCGATTGTAAGGTCACCTGCAACAATTGCCTTTTTGCAGGCTTTGACGAAACAGACAATATTTCCGGACATTGTATAGACTTACCACTGTACTTGTACTTTGAAAAAATAAAAACAGAGCAATTAAGAAAGAAGTGAAGAGTCTCAGCGAGAGCGAGAGAGCGGGAGAGCGAATAAGTTCAGATTAGATAAGAAGTGCAGCGGCACAGCTAAAGCGAGAGAGTGAGAGAGCGTGGGAGATGGATAGATAAATCGTTTAGCTGTTGCGATGGCGCAAACAAAAGCTAGACGAAGAAGGCACAAAAAGGAATTCAAAATATGCAAAAGCTAACACTAGCAGCACAACTAAATTGGAAAATAAAGCCAATTATGTACACAAATTAGAATAGCTGCATGCACACGCGAAGTGAACGGGAAGTTATAAACACAAATTAGAAAATTTAAGTTAACCCCGGTGGTTAGAATCAATCTTTAATACAAAACGAGAGCGCAAGAAAAAAACACTACCGTTCACTTGGAAAGATGAAATGATTTAACTTAACCCGCTTCGAGTACACCTCGAAGGAAACCCACCTATTTCGAATCCCACATCCGGCCCTCCTGACTGTTCATTCGCCCCGAATGGACCTGGCCATGGTTTCATGAATTCAGAAACGGTTGATATTTTGAACGGACCCTCTGTGTCCCCTATGCGCTCTACTTCATATCGCCCATGATCTTTGACAGCAACTATTTTGTATAGCCCTAAGAATTTCCCTTAAGCTTTAACCCTACTCCGTACTGGGTCCTCTTAATCGCTACTAGGTTATTGACTTTATAAACTCTTTCTTGTTTCCTTTTCAAATCAAACGCTTTCTTTTTCTCTTCCTGCAGCTGTTTGATACTTTCTCTGGCTGTTTGGCGATATTTCTCTCTTCAATCGCATTTCAACTCCTGTTAAAAGCTTAAAAGGCGTGATCCTGGTACTTCTTGGCTCGGTGCTATCTATAATCTGCTGAACTTTTCCAACGTGTTTATACCATGCAAAAGGACTTTCATAACTCAACTTTGCAACCATTGGTACGACGATCTTGTGAAGCCTTTCGACTTGACCATTTCCGCGCGGTACACCTGTCGCTTTGAGCAAATGCTGTACATTTTTCGACTCGCAATACTCTTTGAATGCTTGAGAAGTAGAAGCAGTGCCTCTGTCGGTCACTATGCGACAAGGATTTCCAAAATTTACAGTTTGCTTCTCCAGACTGCTTACGACTTCATCCACACCTGTGCTACAAGTTGGGTAGAGCCAAACATACTTCGAAAAGCCATCTACTACGACCAGAATATGATTGTAGCGCTTGGTCGTTGTCTCCATTGGTCCGAAGTGATCGATGTGGTATGTTATGAAGGGTCGGTCACCTTTGTCAATTGAAGTAAGAAACCCTTCCTTTTTACCCGCTTTGCCATTTACAATTATGCATCTGATACAACTCTCGACGTTTCGCTCTGTCTTTTCTTTCAACTTGTGAATAAAATACAACTTTTCGATGAGTTCTTATGTCTTCTTGGCTGAGAAATGTTCTAGATTTTGTGTATTTTGAATTCTTTCATTTTCCATCGTGGAAGGTACAAAAACTAGTTTGTGATTCGGGTCTTTGAAAAAAACGTCATTCTTCATATAGAAATCTTGGTATGCATCCCTTTCTACAAGATTTCTAACTGCTTGTGTCCATTCATCCTTAGTTTGGGCTTCTTTCAAACGGTGGGTTATAGAGTCTGATAAAAAGAAACACGAGACTCGACTCAGAACATCCGCTCGTTTCATTTTCGTACCGTAACGATGCTCAATCTTGTAGTTGAAATCCTGCAAGTATAAAGCCCAACGAGCTACGCGAAGTGAAACTTCCCTCTTGTTTATGGTCATCTTGAACGCGTTACAGTTCGTTACAATTGTGAAATTTATGTCCAACACATAAACTCGCCACTTCACTAGAGCTCCATTGATAGCTAACACCTCCAGCTCGTACGAGTCATATTTGTCCTCAAATGGTGAAGTCTTTCGGCTCAGTTATTAAACTGAATGAAATAAACTGTCTTCGGGATCCTTCTGCAGCAAGACTGCGCCAAAACCGTACTTAGACGCATCTGTATGGATCTCAGTTTGTAAAGTTGGATTGTATAGCTTGAGGACTGGTTCACTGGTCTTCAACTATTGCCAATCGTTGTTTCTTCCCGAATTTAAGCTTGGAATCACCTTTCAATAAATCCGACAAAAGCCTGGCCAGCGTATGCCTCAATGAATTTTCTGAAGTATGAAGTCAGACCTAGGAATCGTTGAATACCTTTCTTGTCGCGTGGATCGGGAAAATCTTTTACGGCTTGTATCTTCTCGGGACCTGGAGTGATGGTTCCACCTTGGATGATGTAGCCTTAAAACTGTACTCTGCTATGTAATAGTTGGCACTTACTCCAATTGATACGCAAACCGTTTCTAGCAGCAACTTCTAAGACCTCCTTTAACTTAACAAGTCCTTCTTCAAATTCCTGGCTGGGTATAATTCCGTCGTCCATATACACAACAACCATGTTGGTGACGATGAGGTCCCTTAGAACTGCCATGATGAATCTGGTGAAAACTGCCGGTGAATTAGATATGCCAAATGGAACATATAGAAATTCAAACTGTCCTGACTGGGTCACAAATCTCGATTCGTCTCGATTCGTTCCGACGCAGAAACTCAGTGCCTTCCTTGGTAACTCTCATGTCCACTATCTCCAAAATAGTTCTGCCCAATATAGCTTCGAAGCCCATGTCTTCCTCCGGTACTACGTGGAATTCCACATTCATTTGTATGTTGTCTATTTCGGCAGGAAGAGTTATGCTTCCAAACGTCAACACCAGACTCTCGCCTATTCCTGTCAAGCATTTCACTTTCCCAGTAAGAAGTTTACTGCCCAGTTTAGGGAAGATATTCCTGCGCAGTAAACATAAATCTGCACCTGTGTCGACAAGTCCTTTGAATTGGACGACGGAATGCTTGATAACTTTTAGTTCAAGGCCGGAAGCAGTAAGCTCGCTCTTGGGTTTCGAGACTTCACTCTCGAAGTGAACGGCATTGGAGTTTCTCTCCTGTTTCACCTCGACCGTGCACTGTGCAGCACGATGACCTGGCTGTCCGCAACGAAAACAATTGAAGTTGTGCTATTTCTTGCAATCTTTCTTTAAGTGGGACAAATCTCCGCACATAAATCATTTACGTACAAAACTCGGTTTCGAATCCAAACTTTTTGATCCTTCTGTCTCCGTTGCTCGCTCTTCATTCTTGTACGATACCTTGTACGTGCCCCGTACTTTCTTGTAGACTTCCATTTGCTCCCTTAGATCCTTTATCGTTTTAGCCTGGTACAACATTATCATATTTGCCTTTGCATCCGGCACTCCCTTCACAAAGTACTCGATCAAACTCTCTTCATCTAATTTGACTTGCTTAGCAATTTTCATTAAAGCATGCAAATATTCTTGTAATGTTTCTCCTTTTTTTTGCACCCCTTGACCTAGCTTACGATGCACCTCAGCAGCCGATATTTTGATATCAAATTCCTCACGCTATGCTGCCTTAAGAGAATCCCAGTTGCGAATATTAACCTGACTACGAATGAATGATTTTGCGGCTCCACTGAGCAACTGCTTGGCGTAAATGAATAATTGAAGCTGGTTCCACTCAACTGTCAATGCGCATTCCTCTAACTCTACTATCCATTGGTCTACATCTGGGCTACCTGTTCCTGCAAAAATTGAAACGCTGCCTTCTTCGTCTTTAAGTGTAAACAAAGAACGTCTTTCCTGCACGCTACGATCGAGAGCGGTAACTACAGATTCGACCTCAGAAGAATCGTTACCTTCATCATCCTAAATGCCAAAATGGGTAAGAAGCCTATCTTGTAAATCACGCTTCCTACCGGTTGTTACTAAATGTAATTCTCCTAGCTTTGCGCGCAAATCGCTACATCTCATTAACATTATTTCCTCGAGCTGCATTTTGAGAAAATTCGTTTACAATGGTTGATATTATCTTAATGGTAATGTCTGCTTGGACAGCTTGCCATACCATTCCAATTGGTTTTCCGTTCCGTTCCGGTTTACACCTATTTCGATGCACTGCTTATATCGCACTGCTTATCGTATCGCGGTTACTATATAGACCTGCTCTCCAGATTTTGTCACCGCGTCTCTGCTTCCGCCTGCTCCAGCCTGCTTGCTTACCCAGATCTCCTGGCCAACTGCCTCGCCACAAAGATTTGCTTGCCCACTGATGGAGGCTCGTGCCCTCCAAATTCTAACCGTCGCTGATTACCCGCTTGCTCCGCCTGCTCCAGATTTCGTCACCTCGCCTCAGCTCTTCCAGTCTCCGCCTCACGCTCCTGACTTTCTCCCCTCTCCTCTGCCTAACGCTGCTCCCAACGCCTTCCACAGATCCACAGCCGAATCTCCGACTGCCGCTCTGACGATCTTTGACGCACTACCTCCTGGACTGCAGTCGCTACTTCTACAAGCATGTTTTCCAGCTCGTCTCACAAGCACTCACACATGCCAAGAAATGCTGCTCTTCGCCGTCGTTTTCTTAGGAATCTGCAACTGTACTCATGCTGTTCCCTCCAGTTTTTTATTCTTTGTTCATATGTATTTGTGTGTGAAAACGCACTTCGCCACTTCCGGTTGAGCCCCAAATTGTAGGGAATTCAGTTTAATGATTCACATACAATAATTTATTTACAGGATGGGCTTAAACATAAGTGCTTATATTAGTTTCACAAGTTCATTTTTGTTCGTTTTTCACACACAGCGTCTTCTTTTCTCAACTTCTCACTAGCTCTCTCAAACGACGACTCTCTTACTTCTGGTTTTTTATTACGTCTTCAAACTATCGACTATTATTTAAATATCGAAACTGATTATGGGTTACCAGATAACTTAACCCGCTTCGAGTACGCCTCGAAGTAAACCCGCCTATTTTGAATCCCACATTAAGTATATATTTTCTTGATAAGCATCAAAAGCCGAGTCCATATAGCCATATCCGACCATCTGTTTGTCTGTCCGTCCGTCTGTCCGTTTCTGCACAAACTAGTCTCTTAGTTTTGAAAGTATCTGAATAAAATTTTTTAGTTAGTCTTTAATTTACTATCACTTACATAAGTCGGAACGTGCCGGATCGGATATAGCTGCCATACAAACGATTGTTAGATATAAACAAAGCAGTGAATGTGAAACTGTAAAGATAATACGTATAGGTGAATGAAATTAAAGAAGTCATTACTTCTTGTTTTTGAATGTAAATATGTATATTTTCCAAATTGCAATAACTCCTACTATTCGAAGTACTATCTGCAAGGGTATATTAACTTCAAGATAAAAGTAATAAAAAACGAAAAGGGAAACTTTTCTTTCTTGTTTTTTTATTATTTTTACCCCTAGCCATACGTTTTTTAATTGCTAAATTTTTATGCTTTCGTGCTGAATAGCTACCCCATTTAGAACAAACATTACAATATATCCAAATTACAGGTTTACATCAATACCCCTTCTATTCCTTTTGACAATAACATCGGCACACCTTACGGACTACTTAAAAGCTAAATACATTCCTATCATTAATGGTCGAATTTTAGTATGAGAAGAATTCGCATTCGTAAGACTCTTAGCGAATCTCTCAGAATATAGGCGCATAGTGGAGGAAACTGTTGGCATGACCACCCGATCCCCGAAGGTCGCACAATTGAAAACCGATATATCGGAATAAATGTGGGATCCGGTAGGATGCGGACTCACATACTAGTCTCTGATTCTATTCGATAGAATATACTAAAGAAGTAATCGATTGCAGAAAAAGTCTGGCATCTCTTCGCAATGACATTCACCGCCAGAATCTCGTTTTGCTCGGACGTTCTAAAATTAAGAAAAGCACTTAACAACGTTTTCTTAAATTTAAGTTACAAGTTGAATGGATTACTAATCACTGATCACTAAATCAAAGCCGGTGTTACAACTTTATAAAAGAGGACACTGCAATTTTGGGGGCTCGACCGAGGATATTGCCCAGCATTTGACAACTTGGACCTTAAATAAAATATAATTAACAAAACATTGTGCAGTGAGGTGGATGACAAATTTAGAACAATTTGGAACTGGTGAAGAGTTCGGAAAAGCCACGTAAATTGGTCAACGAGTAACAGAGAAAGCATTAGACGCGCAAAGAATTTCATCACAAGGCGTAAAGAAATTCATCGGAAGGCGAAAAGCAGACACACACATGGGCGAGTGAGACGGATGCAGCGAGTGATGATGACGAAACCGAGTGGCGGCGTCTAAATATAGACACATCGAATCAGGCTGATAAAGAGCAGAGATTCAAGAAGCAGCAAGTTTCAAAAAAGGGGATTCCAATTCCTACGTAGCTGAGTGGATAAGAAGGAGGCGAACGCAACAGAAGGCGGTGGACGTGAAAAGAAGCGAGACAGCACAAGGCAAAACAGGGTTGTCGCAGGCTATGTAACAGTCTGATTGTATGTGTGAAGAAGAAGAAGCAAAAGCAGGACTGTTAGTTTGTTTACAATTGTATCGAAAAGAATTAGAGTTAAAAAACAATTTTGTCATCATATTAGTGTAACTTTCAACAGGTTATTTTTGTAAAATGGAGAGAAGCGAGATCTTGGCATTGCGAGTGGAAAAATTGCAACGGATGCTGTCAGAGCTGCAGTTGAATACAACCGGATTGAAAGCTGAATTACAACAACAATTGCTAACTCATTTTGGGTTGATGGATGAGGGTGAGTCAGAGACGGAGGGTGAGCCCGTAGAGTTGCCACACCAACCACCAACCATAACAGAGCAGACAACCAACATGTGAAAGTTTCGCAATATAGATCGGGGTTTACTTTAAAAGATGTAGAAGGAAATATAGATTTGTGGATTGAGGAGATGGAAGATTGTTCAGCTACCGTAGAGTGGAGCCCTTTGCAGCAGTATGTTTATGCAAAACAGCTACTATGTAGAGCAGCCAAAATGTTTGTACGTAGCCAGAGAAACATTAAGGACTGCGAAAGTTTGAAGTTAGCTCTCCTACAAGAGTTCGGAGTGTAGGTTTCTACAGCCGAGATTCATCGCAGGCTAGGAAAGCGTCGTCAGCAAAAAAGTGAATCTTTACGGGAGTATTTATATGGCTTAATTGAGATAGCTAAGCCTATACGGTTGGAAGATGAAAGTCTAATCGAGTACTTCGTAGAAGGTATACCAGATGTTAGATCGAATAAAATAAAATAGTTCCGAAGCATTCTCGTGCATCTTGTGGCTTAGAAGTAAAGTCCGTATTTTGTTCGTATATTGAATTCAAAGAACTTGTAGATACAGGAGCAGAGTTGTGTTTGATGCGTCGGTGTGTATTTTTAAAACTTGATGTAGGCGTTGGCAGTTTGATGGGTAGGCAAAGAGTTTTGACAGGAATTAGAGAAAGTTAGGTGCTGACTTTTGGCAGTTTCAATGCACCAGTTAGTATCGATGGCATAGAAATGTGGATCGAGTTCCACGTGATTTCAGATGAGGACATAAATTTGATGCAATTTTAGGCACTACAATTTAGGAAAATATAGACATGATGGTCACAAAGAAAGGAACCGTGTTTTCAAAAAGAGCTCAAAGTGTGCAGACAGAAGAGGTTCAAGAAGAGAAAGTTCCTGTATGCAGCTTTTGAATGAATTTGGCAGCCTTTGTATGTTAAGTACAGAAGATCATAAGTCAAGGTTGATATTGGATCATTTAAGAGAAAATGACGCTGTTAAAGTACAGTTATTGGTAAAAAAAATTACAATCCAAAGAGAGGCCACAGTTCACCTGTGGAGATGAAAATTTTGCTAACAGACGAGTTGCCGGTATTTCAACATCCAAGGCGTTTGACCTATTGTGATCAAAAGATTGTAGATGATCAACTGCAGGAATGGCTTAGGGAAGAAATAATCAAACCAAGTACGTCAAAGTTTGCTTTGCCAATTGTTTTGGTAGATACGAAAAACGGGAAGAAGCGTTTATGCTGTGATTACCGGAAACTGAATGAAAAGATAGTCAGAGATAATTTCCCAACAGTACACATGGATAGCGTTTTAGAAAAACTTCAAGGTGGAAAGGTTTTCACGACTTTGGATTTGACAAATGGATTCTTTCATGTTCCTGTGCCTCCAGAATCTCAAAAGTACACATCATTTGTAACTATGAATGGGCAGTATAAGTTCATGTTTGTACCTTTCGGTATCACAAATTCTCCAGCAGTGTTTAGCAGGTTTATAATGGCCGTCCTTCGAGAGGTAATAAGAAACGATGATGCAGTAGTGTACATGGACGATGTGATCATTGCCAGCAAAATCGTAGAACAGGGCTTGGAGAAATTAAAGCGAGTATTGAAAGTGGCAGATGAAAGTGGCTTGCGAATATATTGGAGCAAGTGTCAGATATTGAAGAAGAGAGAAAATTTCCTAGGATATATCGTGGAGTTGGGTACAATCAAATCAGGTGAGGAGAAAACTAAAGCGGTTGCAAATTTTCCAATCCCTCGAGATAAAAAGGGAATCCAAAGGTTTTTAGGTTTGACTTCGTATTTTGGAAGGTTCGTAGAAAATTATGATATGATTGCTAAGCCATTGTCTGATCTATTACGTAAAGAAGCTAAGTTTGAGTTTAAAGAAAAGCAAGTAAATTCGTTTGATAAATTGAAAGCAGCGCTAATCAATGGGCCTTCACTCAAAATGAAAATTCATACTGACGCTTCAAAATTCGGATTTGGAGCTGTGTTGCTTCAGCGAGACAAGGAAGATAGTTTGTGGCACCCAATTTTTTATATGAGTCCGAAGACCAAGCCGTGCGAAGAAAAGTACCATTCTTATGAACTCGAAATGCTTGCACTCATTGGAGCCTTGGTTAAGTGGCGAGTTTACGTTCTTGGGAAAAGATTTAAAATAGTCACAGACTGCAATTCGTTTGCCATGACTATGAGAAAGAAAGAGGTTCCGCTCAGGGTTTCGCGTTGGCCAATGTACCTGCAAGACTTCGACTTCATCAGGTAACAAGATGAGACATGTAGATGCGTTGAGCAAGGTGTTTTTTTTGTTGTGACAGATAGCTTAATACACCGTTTACGAGAAGCTCAGCTATCAGATGACTGGACCAAGGCCGTGAAGAGTGTTGTTGAAACAAACGAATATGAAGATTTCTATATATCGAATGGAATCTTATTCAAAGATCCGAATAGGGAGTTGCTTGTAGTTCCATCGCTTATGAAAGACGAAATCATACGAAACGCCCACAAGCAAGGAGTCTTTTCTTCAAAAAAGACTCAAGAATTGATCGAGAAGTCTTATTACATTCCCAAGGTGAAAGAGAAGATAGCGAAAATTGTTGAGAGCTTTGTAGAGTGCATTTTAGTGAATACAAAAGCCGGAAAGCAGGAAGGGTTTTTGACGCCGATAGACAAAGGGGACAAACCGTTGGTTACATACCATATTGACCATGGGGGCCTGATGGAGATAACCAAGAAGCGTTATAACCACATTCTCGTCATAGTCAATTCTTTTTCAAAGTATGTATGGTTATACCCTACACGGAGCACCGGGGTTGAAGAAGATTTGAGTTGTTTGGAGCGTCAATCTGTTCTTTTCGGTAACCCATACAGAATCGTGTCAGATCGAGGGGCTGCATTCACTTCATACCTGTTTAAGGAGTATTGCGAAAAGAAGAGAATCTTGCTAATCGCTACAGTAGTTCCCAGGGGTAACGGACAGGAAGAGCGTATGCACCAGATAGTGGTCCCGCTACTCTCGAAACTGAGCCAGGAAAATCCAGGTTCTGGTATAATCAGGTGGGCAGAGTACAACAGACGATTAACAACACTGAGCCGAGGAGCACTAAAGTTTCCCAGTTCAAGTTGTTAACTGGACTGGATATGCGTGTTTCAAATAATCAGGGAGTGAAAGAAGTTATCGAAGATTGTCTGATTTCCGAGCTACACGATGAAAGGGAAATGTTACGAGAGATAGCAAGGCAGAATATTCAGTATATTTAAACAAAAAATAAAATGGCATTCGACACTAAAAGAAAGATAGAACGTAAGTTTGAGATTAATGATTGCTATTAAACGCACCCAATACGGAACAGGCTTGAACCTAAAAGGAAAGTATTTAGAACCATATAAAGTAGTCAAGGTCAATAATCATGGACATTACGACGTGGAAAGAATAGGACAAGGAGAAGGGCCATATAGAACTAAGACAGTTGCAGAGTCAGGAAGGCCAAATGTGGGATCCAGTAGGGTTAGTAAGGTGGCCAAGGTTACCAGAAGCGGACTCACATACTAGTCTCTGATTCTCTTCGATAGAATATACTAAAAGGAGTAATCGATTGCAGAAAAAGTCTGGCATCTCTTAGCAAAGATATTCACCGCCAGAGTCTCGTTTTGCTCGGACGTTCTAAAGTTAGAAAAGCTCTTAAACAACATCACTTAATCAAAGCCGGTGTTACAACTTTATAAAAGAGGACACTGCATAATTAATCACCGCTAACAAAAACTCACATCACTTAATACAAAAGAAAATATAAATAAATAAATAAACAAACAAAAATATACGGACAACACTTTTGGGATCGAATTGGTGGCATTGTTGTTTCCGCCACGACGCACCCACCTATCCTGTAATACCTCCTGGTCGTTTTGCTGGTCAACGTAGTCCTCTATTTCCCTGGCGTGGATTTCTTCGCCCTTGAATAAGTATTTCTCCCAATACGGCCGAAGTCGGGTCAAACGCCTGCCAGAAATCTACGCCAAGGTACGCCGGCTACTCCAGATATAGAATATAACGTTTACTACCCTTCCTTTGTACTCCTATGATCCTCGCCCGCGGCAGTTCGCAACACCGAAAAATATTTCTGGACCGTCACTCCGAACGCGTCAACCAGTTCCCTGCTGCCTTTTTCGAGGAGGGTGACACTCGCTTCGGTGTCTAATAGCCCAGTCAGCAAAGAGATCGTTATCCGGGCGAAAGGTCTGGGATCGTGGATGTCACCCCGCTTGACGGCCGCGATGACGTCTCTACGCGTTTCCTGGCGTTTTCCAAGCCGATGTCGGGCCAAGCTCATGTTTCGGGACACCTTTCGCATACCACTGATTTTGCTCGAGAATCCGGATCCTTACTTCTAAATATCTCTGCATGCGCTCTTCATTTAGTATCTTAAATTTGCTTTATTATTATTCGTAGTACCTATTTTTTCCCTTTCAGGCTCTTCTATTTCACGGTGTTCCTCCCTGAAGCAATGGTGTCGGCTTTCCCACAGCGGAAATAGAAAATCATGGTTAGCTCCTTCCCGCAGTCACGAAAACTGTGGTCTATGGCTCCGCAATTCCAGCAGCCTACTCGGAATGGATTCCGTGGCCTCTTCCGGACTTCCTCCGCTTCAGTGGGGTAGGCCTCCTCGTCTGACTTCGGTCCCGCTATCTCTGTGACTTTGCTTCGTTCCCCGCCTGAATAGCGCGTCGCTGGGAAAAAAGGGGCGCTACCTTTACCAATTGGCACTCTGACATTGGTTTTTGGGCGAGAGGCAAGAATCTGCATGGCGTGCAGGTAGTCGTCCACGCTCTCCTCTGGCTGCTGCCTCCGCTGCAAAAGCTTAAGCATCCCCTGTGGCTCCATTTCATGGTTCTGGAACCTGTCCAGCAGCTCCTGCCTTAACTGGTTTCAGTAATCCAGCCAGGCGCTCTTCCCGACAACAAAGTGTGGAAACTCTGCAAAACTTCTGCCCACGGGCAGCGAGTCTGCCGCTGTAGGTACTCTAGCCGGAACAGAAGTCGCTCCGCCGTCTTCCTGACGCATCTCCTCGGGCTCTCTTGAGCATCCTGGACTGCTGCTGATGAGGTCACATGAATTCGGACGGTCTTAGCACCTCATTCATTAGCCGCATCAGTTCCAGGAATCCAGCCCGCATCTTGTTCCGCAAGCTTTGGCTGATTCCTTCTTGAACCTGAGGTACGTTTCCACTGCCTGTTCCACGGCAAGGTTCACCGCCGACTGGATGGTGGAATCCACGGACGTATTCTGAAATCGGACTGATTTCCGCTGATCCGCTGTGGACCCGGTAGCATCGAATTCCAGAGATTTCCGCGTGTTCCGCTCTTCCGACTGTTGCTCTATCCGTGGTAATGGTGGCGTCCTCATCAACCCAGATGACACACGCCCGTGGATCACAATTCCTCTTCTTGAGATGGAAGACCGTTCGACTTAGGCTGGTAGGCATTCTATTAAACCCTTTCAATCAATAAGGTTTACCAGCAAAGGATTCCACTATCACGACCTCTACCGCGGTTATTTCCTCTGAAATTTCCACCCCGGTGGGATTAACCACCAAGGGCATGCAATATTGCGTTTGGTTTACCGGTCATCTCACTACTGCATTGTATGTATTTTAAGAACACTTCATTGTCTTGAAATTTCCAGCCATTAAAATATTTCTAAGTCAGTCATGTTCACAGTTTCTAATCATTGTACTTATAGCTTCCTTAGTGCTGAATTTACCAGAATGTTCAGCCGGTAAACCTTCGCCAATACAAGCATCTTTTAGAAGCTTCAGCAGATTATTGATTTCAGTAGTGTTCTTCTCGGGTGCCTTGCCTTTTTGAAGTGTTTAAAGCTCTTTTGCCTTTATTACAGCATGTTTAAGCTTCTCGCTTATTCCAATTATGGTGGTTTCCTCTCGTACTTCGTATAAAGTGCTTCCGTCAATATTTTACTTTTAACCTCCACGGCTATTCCTTCATACAAGCCTTTAGTAAGGCCTACAGCTGGCACTGTAAGATTATGTAAATCTTCTTCTTCTACTTGTAACTATAATGGTTTTCGTCCAGTTCAAATTTAAAAGGTATTTAATACAGAAGGTATTATTATATTTAGTGAATGTTTTTCTTATACGTTTTGTAATTTGTTCCTGAGCTGTGTTAGCAATCTAGATGTTTCTGACCAATGCTTGTTGGTTAATCTGTCTTTATACTCGTATATTAACAGTCGTTCTTCGTTAAAGCATTCTACTAGTAAATGGGCATGATTTTCGACAGTATCTCTGTTTTTAGACAGACATTTGTAAGATTTGACTAATCTTTTTTTTATATCTTGGATACGCTCAGATATTTCTACCCATTCCATAACACTTGAGCTATGGCATGCTATTTTTATACATTTTATTTATATATTAAATTTTTTTTTTAATTTTCTCAAGGTCGTTACACCTTCTGGAATATTTTTTCTTGAGACATCTTGTGAACTTTATATACATGTCTTGAAAGAGAAATTTGCTCATATGATCACCAAAACTACTACTACTACTACTTCTACTTTTTTAATTACATTGGCAGTGGAATCCACTATCTTTATGTCAACTAAACCCACGGTTACTTTAGTTTTCTCGAAATATTTTCCTATAGAATTTGTTTATATGAGTTTTTACTGATAGTATTACTATTCAAAAATTTATTTTTTTTTAGTTCGTCACTAACGATGAATGCCTACTATAATACCTCAGCATTCTCTAATATGGGTTACTCATCAACAACTATCATCAAAAACTGGCAGAGTTGCCAAAAAAAAATTACTTTTTTACGGTACTGAAACAAATAGGTAGGCTAATAATTGATGTCATATATTTCAAAATAATTCTGTTTAGCTTGTACACTGACACGAAATCGCTGATAAAATTGATTTAATTCATTAAATTTATCCATGCCGTATTTTATGCCGTATTTATTTTCGTATTCTTCTCTCGTCAGAACTGCAACTGCCGATCGGACGTTGGCTTCAATATTTATTAGCTTACAAATGTAGTTTTGCTTAATAGATAAGGCGACAGAAAAAAAGAGAGAGAGAGCAATAGATAACAAAGAGAAGAGCGCCTAAGAGCGCAGCAGGTCCAGCGATACACCTATGCGCGCATAATTAGGCGGTAGAGTTATCATGCCCCTCTCCCCTGCCACTTGAAAACAACAGCAACAAAAATCGCCAACACGCAGGACTTTGACGAACACACATACACTGATACATTCATGTACACCCTTTCGCAATTAACAGTCTTATTTTGTCATCCACTCAACACAGTTGATTTGTTCGCAAGTTCTAGCATCTGAAAAAACCTACTCTCATATTCTGATATGCTACTCGACGCTCCGGCCAATGGACTGTAAATCGAGCGGTCTGCTCCGAACATACTCCCCCCGTTGGAAGAGGTATTGTTCCAACTGCATCGTCATCGTGGGGCAGAACGGCTATCTACGAATTTGCGGCCTCCAATTGGCCAATAACTTTGCCGCAATGCGGCAAGCAACGGTTGTGATCCAACATGTAAATACAAAGGTAGTCAAAAGAATTTACACTTCGACCATTTTCACAGCCAAATTTCTTTTTGTTCTTATTCTTGTTGTTGTTCACCGTTTTTCCTTCATTGCGTAGATTGATTTATGCAGAAGCGAGCCAAAAAGGCATTCGAAGGTTAACGGTTCATAGAAAAGTGCTATAAGTAAAAGAATAGATGCACCTACAGTGTAATATTAACACATAATTTGTTTTTGTCTTCATTTTAATGCTATTAAAATTAAATAATTTTTTTGTGACAAACTCATAAGTTACTTTATTAATAGTTAACAAAATTAGCTTAGGTATTGATGAAGGATTTCAATTGGTTGGAATTGAGTTTTTTAAGCTATATTCAAAATAATAGACATATTTTTTTTTACTTTTAATATTGTCCTATGAACCGTATCTTTTGTTTTCGTTTTATGCTTGTTTCTGAATAGATCAATTTATGCAATAAAAAAATTGCATGGCAATCGGTCAATAAAAACAAGAATAATAACAAAAATAGGTGAAAAATAATTGTGATATTGTGTAAATACTTTTGACTACCCCTGCATTTCTTATCCCTAAACGCGACCTTTTACAAATGCGTCGAATGCGTAGACGGTTAAAATTATCTGAGTTGACCGATGAACAGTGGCTGGATTTGTTCAATAATGTTGAAACGGACGAGGAACTCTTGGGTAACTCTAGTAATGACGATGAAGACAGCTTGGATTTAGTAGAAGAAAAAGCCAAGAGTGCCTCGAGGCCCTTATTTACCTTTGTTCTATTTACAGGTAAACTAAGATTAGTAGACACTTCTTGAGGTCATATTTGAAATTAAAAGCTATCATTTACCCCAAAAAATATTATTTAACCTTTTTTTTTTAATATTTCTACAATTGGGACTTAGAGGGTTATGAAATTAAACTCTGATTGCCTTTGTGACTGCATGATCCTTGTGTAACAATATTGGATGCCTCCTCTCGCAGTCCAAGTTAGACTTCTGCAGCCTTCCGCCAATGCGAAGTAATCCATCCAATCTGAGTATTGGCCTCAGTGAAATCCGTTTGCTTTCCTAAGGACACGGCTTGCCCTGGCTGAGAACCCTATACTCTATGGCAAAGTAAAGCTGTTGGATGCTCCTCAGAAGCAGTACAGTCCCATGTTGATCTCCTCAACCGAAAGAAGGCCTTTTAACGGGACAGCTTTGGCTTTGCAATTGGCAATGAAACGATGAAAGTATACAAATACGCGCTGCAAATAATCAAAAGTGTTTATGAATTTGCAGCTCGAAAAAACGTCAATGCAAATGGCTCCAATTAAAGTTGCTAAACGACGCTCTGGAATATCCTTAAATGGCTCCAGCAGAGAGGGACAACTCGACGAGCTTTGACGAAGGAAAGAAGATCCGTTAGCCCAAAGGGAATGATCCAGCAATTCTCTTGGGGTAGATCCTCGCGACACGACATCTGCCAGGTTTAAATTTGTCGGAACGTGATGCCAAGTCATGTCTTTCGTCATCTCCTGTATTTTCACGATTCTGTTTGACACAAATACCTTGAAGTCCCTCGGGACTGGCGAATCCATGCCAACACAATAAATAAGTCAGACCAGCACTGAAATGCGCAGTCGAAATCTATACTTTCCTTGATGTTTACGATAAGCTCAGCCAATAATAGTGCTGCTGAGAGTTTCAATCTTGGGACTGTCAAGGCCTTCAAGGGAGATACTCTCGACTTGACACAAAACAGATGCACTTTTAATTCTCAATTAACCTCCGATCGCAAATATAAACACGCTCCTTACGCTATAAGACGCCGGATGCCAGGCCAATCTCACGGCCTCGGCGATGTCCGATCCATCGTGGAATTTTATGAACTGTTCCCTGTCGCAGTCAGACTCCCCTTCGAGGGTTCCTGCATCATTCGAACACCATTTGCGGATTGGAAATCACCACCAGAAATTAAATCATTCACATAGAAATCCCTACGAACAATTTTTGCTCCAACTGCGAATGATTTCACTTTCTCATAAGAGAGCTGATGCATTGCTCTTATAGCCAAGAAGGCAGCTGGCTTTACTACGGCAGCAAGTGTGTAATCATCAGTATGATGACTAGGATCCTTGACGATGGCAGCTAGGATAGACTTATGATTTGACGCATTTGGCAGCCCTCCAGACAAGGTGCAACCAAGTTTGGTGTTCTAGAGTGTTGGCAACGCGCTATCCAAATGAATTTGCCCCGTAGCCATTATTTCAAAAAAGAGTCCAGCACCAATTATAAGATATATTCGATCTGATCGATTGAGGTAAGGCTCAGCGAGCGATATATTTTGCGGAATTTTCAATGATGTGGCTTTTATGTTGAAATGAGGCTGATAATCAGTGATACTGTTCGTTACAACCGCGGAGAATTAGGCACGATAGCCTGCATCCCGGGATTGCGCTACAATGTCGACTGCCTTATCGGAATTCAAAGAGGATTTCCCAATCCCAAAGACTAGGGTATGCGATTTTCGATAATTCAAATGTAGATTGTTTGCTAGGCGAGAAGTTATGAAGTTTAGCTGCGACGCCGGCAAGTCCGAATTTTCCATCATCATACACCTTCTCTGCAAGAACGACTCCATAGAATCCCACGTAGCTAGGTTGTTGATGGACAAATCCTCCTCCCATTTTTCCCGCGTCCTCTGATCGAGCTTCCGTGCGACGATGTGAATCAGCGATCCGTCCAAGATTTGTTGCGTAGTGGCCAGGATACGGATTGCTCGCAGATGCGAATTAATGCAATCGCTTAACTCCCGAAGACCCTTGGCTGATCCCTTCTCGACACCCTTTGACCCAAATATTGCCTGTACGTGTGCCTGAAAATGTATAACTTTATTATCGAAGCGATTTTTGAGTAAGTCCAAAGCCTTTCTATAATTGGCATTCGAGGGCTCAAGCGAACGTATGGTCTCTAGAGCCACGCCGCCTAAACTTGACTTTATTGTAATTTTTTAATACCACTTAGCTCTTCATCATTTCAGATGACCGTGGAGAACGTCGCAATAAAATCCGGCCAATCAGAATAGGATCCATGGAACCGAGCTATCTCCAAAATTGGCAACCGAGGCTTCCTAGATCAGAAAGAAATATCCGGATGATTAATAATGTCTATGGATGTTGAATTTGCAGCGGTTGCAGCCGGCAATTGCGATTTGCGAAGCGCCTCTAAACCTCGATTTATCTTTACCTTCACATCCATGAACGCCGTGGAGAATTCGATCCGATGGTCGCTTGCTATCTCAGAAAAGTCCAATATTTCCAGCGAAGTCTGTGCGGAATTAAAGGCCAGGTTTATGGAATTAATCCACTCCAGTCGCGCCAGTAAATCAGCTTCATCAAACTGATCTACAGTCTCCGGGCTTATATAATAATTCATCGAGCTCAATTGCCGCAAAAGGGATTGGACTTTGGCTCGGTAGAAGTCCACTTCACTTGGCGGCTCATTTTGATGCTGAACCGAGTTTTCCGTATTGGACATTTTTACTTTCTCAAGCGAAAAGAATTAAAAGAAAAATGTCTGACCGCTTCGGTATGTATGAACCCGTTTAGTCTTCACCGCGCAAAGTTAGAAGTTAATCAGCATCACCGAGATGCAACGGAACCTCGACAATGTTGTTGTTGCAATTGTCTGCCTCGCAACAGCGGAGTTTTGGCACACGCGCGTCTTTGCTATATATGCATATGTATACATATGTTCAATAGGCGCTATTTACGACGCTTAAGCGCGAACCACCTTTGTATATAAGGTTTGGCACATCACAGCTTTGTTTCAACAGCGCGATGTAACCGAAAAACAGCGGGCGGCTATATGCACTCAACTTGTTATGTACAAGGTATATGTGTGAGTTTGCTTGTGTGCTTATGACCGAATGCCAGTAAGCGACAGCGAAGCAATGCGATTTGTCTAAACAATATTTAACAGTGAACACCGGGTTGCAGGATCCGAGTCAAAGAATCACGTCGGGGTCACCAAAATGTTTATGGGAAGACAACGAATTTGCCACCCTTAAGCAATAATAACTAACGCACGAACTAGGTTGATTAAACGCTGTGTATTTTTGTCGTTTTCACTTTTCTGGTCGGAGCTGTAACTACCGATCGAATGCTTGACTTCAACATATATTAAAACGCTTACAATGTAGCTTAGCATAAAGATAAGGCAACAGAAGAAGAACAGATAGAGAAATAGATAACGAAAGAGAAAAGCTAGGAGCGCAGCAGGTCCAGCCATACACCCATGCGCGCATGATTAGGCGCTAGCGGTCTGCTCAGAACAAATAGAGTACATAAAAAATCTGCGCTCAATAAATAAACACGTCATTAATAAATAAATAAATAAAAACGTAATCAATAAATAAATTAATATAAAAAAATACTGAATCAATAAATAAATAAATATATAATGATGAAATAAATTAATAAATAATGATGTAATAATAAATAAAGGGGGAGATGGAGACGATCAACCGCCGGTGAACTACGTGCCAGATTCTTGCGTCTTCAAGTCGTCCAGTGGTCCCTACTCGGGCCGTTCGTCAACTGGACTAACTTTCAGGTGTCCTGAAAGTCGCCAGTTGAGGACAACGGCCTTCAGCAGTATACCGAAGGATTTTCCTTAGAGAATGTGGCTTGAGGTTCCACTTGTGTTGATCGTGCAGTGCGCAGTGAATCCTGCGGGTCACGATGCCCCCTCCAAGATGATTTCCAGAAGTCACATCCAACTGGAAACCCCAAGGAGCTGCACAAAAATGACATTAACACAATGAAAACACCCACACTTTATGTTAATTTAACAGGATGACATGTATCGCTATCTAGTATATCGCTTATTATTATGGCTGGCTCAGGATGCCCAATGCATAATCGTGTACCGATATATCGAACTTCTAGCAAAAGATCAACGCTTAAAAAACGCACATCACTATATCTAACAAAATAAATAAACGGACAAATATCAATGAACAACACTTTTGGGACCGAAATGGTGGCATTGTTGTGTCCGCCACGTCCCATCCTGTGATGCCTCCTAGTCGTCTTGGGGCATCACTCATCTCCGGCAGGCCGGAGCCTGTTCTTGGCGGTCTGGCGACTGGCTCATTTGTTTCCGGCAAGAACGTGACCTCAGCCAGGGATGAGCTCTCGCCAAGGCTGCCTTAAAAATCTCCGAAAATTTGCAGAGTAGAAGCGGTGGTCCGCTAAGAACCTGGCCACAGCTTTTCCTCAAAAGACTCCCTCTTTCCTACCTAATAAAAGAAATAAAAGAGATTTGTTTTTTTTTTAAGATGTGCAGAGATTCTTCTTCTTCTGCGTTCTCTATCGGTTGCAGCACTTGTGTTCCACAAATCGCGGATAAAATCGCACGATAACGCGGAGGACAATGTGAGCAACTTAAGAACACAAACAATTAAATAAGAAGACTAACAGATAAATGATTATTATTATATTCGGCAGCACGGCGCTAGTTGGGCAGGCCAGGATTGGTGACCCGCATTGTGGCCTGTAGCTGCCGGGACAGCGAATATGGCCCACAACTCCCAGCCGGAACTGATGCTCCGAAGGTTGCTGCTGGCGGCTCTGGGCGACGGCAAGGCTGTGGTTTCCCAGCGGCTCTGGGCGACGGCACGTTTTGCCGGATTTTTTTCTAATCCCCCTTTCTGCCTACACCTCTCAATATACTCTCGGTCCATTCCCCGAGTTCCAATCTTTTGCAGAACCGTTATTTTTCGGAGTTCCGCCTAATGGCCGAGAGAAAGGTTAATTTCCCGGTCGCTCTGATCTTTCCTGGCTCCTGGTCCTACCGATCCTACCCCTATCGAGATATCGATAATCCTCCGACTTTATCTCCAACAGTATTAAGTTCTAGTGATCGAACTTCAATCGGCAGGGGTATACAAACTTCGGCGTTAGCTGCCTTTCTTTTTTGTACCTGTTTTATGACACTGTCTATAAACATACATACATATATATATATATACTTACCGTAGACATGTTGTGATAGTGGGCAACAAGCAAAAATGGCATAGTAAAAAGCGTAGAGTACATAACACCTGCAGTCCAACTGAAAATTAAGACACTTATTTTTGATCGTGATAAAGCCATAAGTGCCATTCCAACGCAATAGAAACCCAGTCCTCCTACATAGACCGTTTTAGCCCTATAAGAAATAAGGGCATATTATCAACTTTTTAAAATGGTACCTAAGTTTATTCCACTAACTTATTTGATTATTTTTTTATTATTTCATTTAACTTGGTTAGAGAGGACAACTATTATTTTTTTGGTCCACAGTGGAGTTATGTAAGCTCTTCATCATAACAAAATTGAATTTTAAAATGGTCAAAAGTTTGCTACAGATTTTAAGTTTTAGGGACTTACTTTAATATATGTTTATTGTGAAATTAAGTTGAGAAACTTATATTTTTAGAGTATTTTTAAATGATTATACTTTTTTTGTGTCTTATGTGAACGTAATTTTTTTAGGTTTAAATAGACTTTTACATTAGTTTCCCCCCGATTCCCCTTTGTGAGTTGCATCAGTGTGTTTGTTAATGTTTTAAGGTAACAAAAATATAAAATGTAGCTTCTGATATTTGTTGATTTGTCTTTACTCTTTAGTACCATTCCCATCGGATTCAGTTCTGAATCAAATCGGATTTGAGGGGACTCCTAGCTCAATTATACCTGAATGCGACCTAGCTAGGAATTTTTCGTGAACACAATACGAGTTCCCCCGATACGAATTCCCCCAGAATCAGAAATGATTTTAGAAGCGGACTCTGAACAGAATCAGCCAGGAATTCCAAAAGAAATCAGTCAGTAATCGTAAGGGAACTCAGAGCAGAATCAGACAGTTCCAGAGGAAAACGTGTCGAAAATCACACCTCCTAGTAAATATCTGGCGCAATTTATAATTTATTTATTTATAAAATTGTATAATTTTTTCTATGATTACCACAATTTTTCATATCACAACTCTGCATTTCTTCTTAACGGGTTTTGCGTTCCGACTGTTGGCCAGTTAATCTATTAATGAAATACCTATCTACATACATACATACATATATGTATGTTAGAATCTAATTGACAATATTTAGCATAAATATACATACTAATTAAAACGAAAACAAATTTCGTAAATATAATGACTTTCCCGTTCATACCATCTAGGTTAAGCGTCCAGGTACCTTTTAACAATATTTAATATCCCTTCAGTACCATTCCTTTAGGATTCAGGTCTGAATCAGGTTGGATTGGAGAGGCCTCCACCCTGAATCATTAGGGAGCTTTCATACAAGCCATCCAGGGATTTCCATACAGTAGGCCCCCTTTAGTACCAAAATTACTTTCCTGTTCGATTCCTGGTGTCATGTTCTAATAACAAATACAAGTCTCATGGGTTTCCGTAAGACAACTCCGAAACAAAGTAGGCAATGAAAACTCTATCTGTGTTCGGATACTGCCAAACAATTAATTTTTGTTTTCGAAAGGATTCGGAACAGCGGTTTAAAAATTAGATTGAGATGATGAAAAATATTATTTAACGAAGAAAAAGAATCGATAGTCTCGTTAGTGAAATCAATTTTTACACAGCTCTTATGACAGCTGAAGTATTCACAAGTGTTTGGCAATGTAATTTATTAAATATTGTTAAAGGGTAATGGGGCCCATCCACAGTAGAACATGTTGGCCGTTTTTTAAATAAATAAATAAATAAAAAAAAATGTATTATAAATTGCGTCAGATATTTACTATGGGGCGTGGCCCTTCAGTACCATTCCTTTAGGATTCAGGTCTGAATCAGGTTGGAATGGACTGGACTCCATCCTGAATCATTGGGAGCTTTCATACAAGCCATCCAGGAATTTCCATACAGTAGGCGCTAACAAACCTGAATTCGGACTACCCGAGGAATTTTCAGGGAATCATAAAGGAATCCTGCTAGGAATTTGTCGTGAATTTCGGCACGAAATCTCCCCTGAATCGGAAGGGAATTTCGGAAGGGATTCTGAACAGAATCATACAGGAATTTGGGACGGAATCAGGCAGTAATCGTATGTGAATTTATAGTAGAATCAGATAGGACTCTCAAAGGAATACCAGGCGGAATCACCAAGGAATCGTAGTGGAATTTAGTGTAGAATCAGATAGGAATCCCAGAGGAAAACGTGTAGAAGATCCCTGGAACCGCCCCCCCCAATTTATAATACATTTTTTTATTTTTTTATTCATTTAAAAAACTTTATAATTTGTTCGATGATTACCACAATTTTTCTTATCATTTCATATCTTTCATTATCATTCTTATCTTTTCCCCTAAACGTATGTTACGGGTCTTTCCTTCCGGCTGTTGCATCGTCAATCTATTAGTAAAATACATATGTATATACATATGGATATTAGAATCAAATAGACAACATTTTTAATAAATATACACACCAATTAAGAAGAAAACAAATACTGGATATATAATGGCCTTCCGTTCACACCGTCTAGGTTAAAAACGAGTCCAGTTTCAAAAGCAATTCTTGAAATGAATTTATTAACTGAATACAAATATGTCACTTACCCTTTAACAACATTTAATAAATTACATTGCAAAACACTTGTGAATTCTTAAGCTGTCATTAGAGCTGTGAAAAATCGATTTCAACAACGAGAATCGATTCTTTTTTTTTTTTCGTTATTAATTTCGACCAGCAGTGTGGGAGCACGAGCTTTCGCTCTCGCTGCTCCCGGCCGTCGCTCGCTCCCTCTCGTCTCGTAGCCGAAGGCGACTCCACGGTCCCAGCAGCCCTTGAGCGGGGCTTTAGTTTTAATTGGAAACGAAGTGCCTAATAAAACATACCAAATTGAAGCTAACTACCCTCTGTTTTACTGTGGAAGAAACATAAGGTGGAACAACAACAACAACAACATCAAAATCAACCCCTGCCATCGACACACGAGGAATTACTGGCTGACGGCGGCAATAGAGTTTTGGACACCATCCGCCCACTCCATTTCATGGTCCTTTGAGCCGGATCTATCCTGATCGCACCAGTGCCCCTTCGCGGATTTTTTTCCAAAGATAAGTACGACTCGCCTTCCAAAGTCCATTCGTCCGTAGTCGCCATATTCCTTTTACGACGGCGTTTTTTTCTTTCTATCCGATTCCGATCAAAGTGAAAAGTGCCAAATAAATATATATATATATATACATCCAAGTGCATACCTACATACATATGCCCAGCCACAGTGAATTTTCTTCTTTTCTAAGTGCTTAAGCGCTTGCCAATATCGGCCCCCTACTTCGTCTCACTGTGATCCGCTGTTCCAAGCATATGTATATATATGTACATATATATATATATATATATATATTATTTAATCCAGAGGCCTATTCACACACATAAGTACCAGTGTCCGTCATTAAACTGCACTTAATTTTTTTAATATACAATACGAAAATATATATATATATATATATATATATATATATATACACACACACACACATGCACAAGGCCACAAGGCTGCTACCTGCAGTTCCGGCAGAGGAGCCGGCCCTGGAGAGTCGAACCACCAGCCGGACAAAAAAAGGACTCCGGGCACAAATGGCGGGCTCGTCCGCTCAAGACCCGAATGCAGCTGATCCAACTCAACCTGAATCACTGCAGGGCTGCGCAGGACCTGCTGACGCAGACGGTGCGCGAGGTAGGGGCGGATGTAGCCATAATCAGCGAGCCCTACAGGGTTAGAGAGGGAGGAGTGCGGGCCAAGGACCGCTCTGGCAAGGCGGCCCTGTGGCTCTGTGCCGACGGCCTGCGGCAAATGTCCAACATCCTGGCTGCAGATGGATTCGTGAGGGCGGAAGTTGGCGGCTACCATATCTATAGCTGCTATCTGGCGCCTAGCCTCCCGCTGGAGGCGTTCAGCAGGATCCTTGAGGACCTCAGCAGCGACCTGCGTGGAAGGGCCAACGTCATAGTCGGAGGCGACTTCAACGCTTGGGCCCAGGAGTGGGGTTCGGTCCTGACCAACGCAAGAGGACGCGTGGTGCTGGAGGCTTTGGCCGCGACAGACGTCGTCCTCCTAAATAACGGGGGGCGGCACACGTTTGTCAGATCGGGAGCCGCCTCTGTCATCGACCTCACATGTGTGAGCAGAGCAATCTCCCACTATGCCAAATGGGAGGTAAGCGAGGTCTACACCGGGAGCGACCACGAGGCGATCCTGTGCTCCGTCGGAGTGCCTGTTGTAGGTACCCGTTCGGCTCTGCGGCCCGAAAAAGCTTACCAGCCGGACACGCTGTGCATCCGGACTTTTACTAATGTGTTGGATGGCATGGAAACAGGGGAGCCGCGTGGAGCTGAAGGGATGGCAAACCATGTGGCAGCAGCGCTGGAGCATGCATGCGACCAGAGCATGCGGCTGAGAGGGTCGTTTCGAGGAAGTCGCAGGCCAGTCTTCTGGTGGAGCGACGAGATCGCCGATCTGCGATCCACCTGCCACCGTGCCCGCAGGCAGCTGACTCGTGCGCGCGGCTCTCCGCGAGCCTTGGAGTGTAGCGAGGCCTTCAAAATTGCGAGGAAGGCCTTCAAGGTGGCCATAAGAGGCGCAAAGAGGGACCGATTCCTGCAGCTCTGCGACGAGGCGGAGGAGGACCCTTGGGGCGGTGCGTACCGGATGGTGGTCAAGAGCCTGAGAGCTGGCAGCACAGCTCCATCGGACCCCGAGGAGCTGGATGTCATTGTGCGAGCGCTGTTCCCGAGTGGAGCTCCGGTGACCGTGGAGCCGAGCGCGGACCGCCACCCTGATGTCGACTGCGAAGTCTCAGAAGAGGAGGTGATTCGGCTGGGAAGGAGCGTGCACCACAAGAAGGCGCCGGGCCGGATGCCATACCCAACAGGGCCCTGAAAATAGCTATAGCACTTCATCCAAGTGCCTGGAGGAGGGAATCTTTCCGGAGAGGTGGAAAAGGCAGAAGCTGCTGCTGCTCTCCAAGCCGGGCAAGCCACCGGGGGAGCCATCCTCCTACAGGCCAATCTGCCTGACCGACACCGCTGGCAAGGTGTTCGAGAAGATCGTGGCAGCCAGACTAGCTGCGGCCATCGAGGAGTCCGGAGGTCTCTCCCCGAGCCAGTTCGGTTTCCGGAAAGGGAGGTCCACGCTCGATGCCATTGAGTTGGTCAAGGACATAGCTGGTTCGGCCATCGCGGGTACGAGGTGGAAAGGCGGCTCCAAGAGCTACTGTCTCGTGGTTACGCTGGACATAAGGAACGCCTTCAACACCGCGGACTGGAACCGTACCTTGGAGTCCCTCGTCGCCCTGAATATCCCAGGGTACTTACTAAAAGTAGTAAGGAGCTACTTTAGTGAGAGAGTGCTCGTAGTGGCGTCAGCTATGGGTTCCAGAGCATACGAAGTCTCTGCCGGAGTCCCCCAGGGCTCCGTGTTGGGACCCCTGCTCTGGAACACCATGTACGACGGGGTTCTGCGACTGCCTATGCCCAGTGGCACTACGGTTGTCGGGTTCGCCGACGACGTGGCAGTGGTCGTAACCGCCAAGGAGCGTACCGCTGCGGAAAACCTGGCGAACGAAGCGATCGGAACGATCGAGGCATGGCTTTCGAGCGCCGGCCTGGAACTAGCGGCGCACAAAACTGAGGCAGTCCTGATCTCGAGCAGGAAAGCGGTGGAAACGGCCGAGATCCGGGTCGGTGGAACCGTGATCAGATCGCAGAGGGCGATCAAATACCTCGGCGTCCTAATCGACACACGGCTGTCATTCAGGGAGCACCTGGAGTATGCCCAGAAGAAGGCCAGCGGGACGGCAGGAAGTCTCGCCCGCATACTGCTCAACACCAGAGGGCCCAAACAGATCACCAGGAAGCTGCTGACGAGCGTCGTAACATCCCAAATATTGTATGCGGCGCCGGTGTGGGCAAAAGCAGCCGAGACGAAATCGTATATGCGGGGTGTTGAGGCCACCTACAGACTGTGCGCTGTTAGGGTGGCGAGCGCGTTTAGGACGGTTTCGGACGACGCCGTTCTGGTGATAGCCGGCATGGTCCCCCTGAGGAAGCTGGTCCGTGAGAAGGCTGAGGTTCGGTGTGCGCTGAGAAGTCACGAAGGACCAGGAGGCGGCGCTAAGGCCGAGGCGAAGAGCGCGGCTAGAGGAAGGAGCTACGAGAGCTGGCAGGCGAAGTGGGACGCCTCGTCCAAAGGGCGCTGGACGCACAGGCTGATCCCCAACCTAGTGGCATGGATGGAGCGGAAGCATGGTCAGGTGGATTTCTACCTGACCCAGGTTTTGAGCGGGCATGGTTGCTTCCGTAGCTACCTCAAGAGGTTCGGTCATGACGAAGAGGATGGTTGCCCGGAGTGTGGTTCTGGAGTTGCGGAGGATGCGTACCACATAGTTTTCGAATGCCGCAGATTCGACGAGGAGAGGGCCGCCCTGGAGGAGGTAGCAGGAGCGGAGATCAGGGTGGACACGCTGGTGCCGATGATGTTGGAGACTCCCAGGTTGTGGGAAGCGACAGCAGCATTCTCTGCCAAGGTGCTGAAGGCTCTCAGAGTGCTGGAGAGGGCTAGAAGGGAGCGGACGGGCTAACAGGCCTACTATTGTGCGAAGCATTTCTTTGCGGCCGTACCGCACAATAAGGGCCCTTGCCTCGTTCCTAGTCTCTAAGTATTTATGTTACGTTAGGTGTTGTTCTATTAATAAAGACGAATATAAAAAAAAAAAAAAAAAAATATATAAAAAAAACATGCACAAGAAATAAACCCTATTTTTAATATACAATACGAAAAATATATATATACACACACACACACACACATGCAGAAATAACCCTATTTTTATACCCTTGCAGGGTATTATAATTTCAGTCAGAAGTTTGCAACGCAGTGAAGGAGGCACCTCCGACTATATAAAGTATATATATTCTTGATCAGGATCAACAGCCGAGTCGATCTAGCCATGTCCGTCTGTCCGTCTGTCCGTCTGTCCGTCTGACCGTCTGTCCTTCTGTCCGTCTGTCCGTTTCTATGCAAACTAGTCTCTCAGTTTTGAAACTATCTAAATGAAACTTTGTAGTTAGCCTTCTATATACTCTCACTCGTATATATGTCGGAACGGGCCGGATCGGACGACTATATCATATAGCTGTCATAGGAATGATCGGAAAATTTTTACAAAAAAATTTTTAACTTTTTCAGTTTTCAATAGAATTGGATCAAATTTGAAATATAGCCATTTTACTATACTCTACAATTTTGCACAAAATTTTATGAAAATCGGATTACTATATCATATAGCTCCCATAGGAACGATCGAGAAATTAATACAATTAAATTTATAAGTTTTTCAGTTTTCAGCTGATTTTCATCAAACTTGAGGTATAGCCATTTTATATCAGTCTTAAATTTTGTGTCAAATTTCATGAAAAACGGACGACTATATCCTATAGGTGCCATACAAACGATCGTTTGATGTAGAGGAAAAATGCAAATCTGTGAATGTAAAACTGCAAATATAATATGTATAGGTGAATGAAATGAAAGCAGGTATTACTTCATTGTTTTTTAACACAAATATATATAATTTATATTGTATGGATTCCTATTCATGGAAGTTCTATCTGCAAGGGTATATAAACTTCGGCATGCCGAAGTTAGCTTCCTTTCTTGTTTAATATACAATAAGAAAAATATATACACACACACACATATATATATATATATATATGCACAAAAAAATAATTTTTTTAATATACATATACCCTTCAGTACCAAAGTTCCTTTCCTGTCCGATTCCTGGTGTCATGTTCAAAAAACAAAAACAAATCTCATGTGTTTCGGTAAGAGAACTCCAAAACAAAGTAGGCAATGAAAATTCTACCTGTGTTCGGCTACTGCCGAAGTTCTGACTTCATATTTGTTGTTGTTTTCCGAGGGATTCGGAGCATCGGCATGCAACCGACTAGCAAATTAGACAGAGATCGAAATGGTGGAAAGGGGGAAAAAATGTGTGTCAAAAACTAAAAGTGTATCGGATCGACATCAGAATACCCTTTTTAGAATTAGTTGGAATGTTAATAAATATTTAAGATTTTATTTAATTGATGTTTACTAATTTTATCGTATGGTATATTGACACGTATTAAGAATTTGCTTTAGGCAAAGACAAAATGTTCAAAACGAAAAAATCTGCCTTGTGTTAGAATATTTACAAGGCATCGCTTGGGTCGGCTATACCTTGGCACGCGCCAGAATTTTCGGTCGGCTATTTTCATATTTGCTTTGCTTCTCCATATTCCCTTTGAATTTGAAGTTGACGTGTGGCAGCAATTAGAAGTGCGTTTTTTCAATTAAATTGAATTCCAAATTTTCGGAAAAAATTTACAAAAGGTGAGTAGAGTGATTTCTTTTTCATTGCAATTTATATATTGCACTATTGGGTTCGGTGTTTATTCAGCGCATGTGCAAGTACATTCGCGGCATCGGCATAGTACATATGTACATATGTAATGTACATATGTACATCTATACATAAATTTTGTGTGTTTAAATCTACCAATCTACCTGCTCATGCGCGGTAAATGAATGCTTGTGAAGTTAAGCATAAAACATACGCCATAAACACCATTTAATGGAATCCAATTGTGCAGTATATTTATATTTTAACACAACATAAAAAGACAGCAGCTACACTTAAAAAAAAATGATTTATATATATACATAAATTTAAAAAATTGCATTTCTACAAAATATAATGTTTAAAGTGATGGTGTTGATTGCGAAAAAAATATTGTTAAGAAAATATTTAAAATAATGAAAAGTAAATATAAAAATAAATGAAAGTGAATTGTGTCATGACAAATTTGTCAAATGTCAAATTTTATGAAATTAAAGATGTAATTATTTTCCTTTATTTTATATTGCATCCTTTCCTCTATTTGTTTTTATTATCGTTTCTCTTTGCTCTCGTAAACAGTGCAGTGGTCTGCTTCGCAGGTAGCTCGCATTCAACCCTTTTTTTGTCTGAGAGGCGCATTCTTGAGAGAGTAATATGTTCTCTCGAGAGAGCGCATCTCATTGAATAGTGTGACCAGAGCATAATTATACAAATTGGTCTGTTACTCACCAAATTTGGTAGAAATACTATTTTTAATCAGAATCCCTACCGAAATTCCCTTCTGATTCTGGGGGGAATTCGTGTCGAAATTCACGACAAATTCCTAGCAGGATTCCTTTATGATTCCTTAAAAATTCCTCAGGTAGTCCGAATTCAGGTTTGCTAACGCCTACTGTATGCAGATTCCTGGATAGCTTGTATGAAAGCTCCCCTGATTCAGGATGGAGTCTAGAACATTCCAACCTGATTCAGACCTGAATCCTAAAGAATTGGTACTGAAGGGTATATACACACACACACACTCAAAAAATATAACCTTTTTTTTATATATAATACGAAAAAAAAAAAAAATAAAGATATATATATATACACAAAACCACATTTGCACAAACATTATTAAAAAATAATAATAATTAATACATACATACATATTGGGCAATCTTCAAGCTATTCTGCGCTGAGCATCGATCTCTACAATTATCTACATACATATGTATGTATGTATATACATATATGAATATTGGGCAAGCTTCGGGCTATTCTGCGCTGAGCATCGATCTCCAAGCTATTACATACATACATATACACACGCCCGCATAAGGGCATATCAAGTGATTATTTGACATTTCTTTTTTCGTCTCCTCTTTGTGTCTAGAGCGTGTACAAGCACCTGCACTTATACAGTCCACAGTCGAACAGTGCCGACGAGATAAAATCCGCCACCTACAATTTTTAAAGAAATAAATTTCGTGAACCAAGGATTTAAAAAAAAAAAAAGGATTATCCACATTTTATTTTATTTTGCTTAATTGCTGCATAACGAGCTACACACGTGTTAGCTATTTTTTAGCTGGTTTTTCCAGTTAGTTTGGCGATTTTTTTATTTTTTTTGGGTTTTTTCGTTTTATTTATTTTTTTCTGTCTTGCTTCGTGCTCACATCCCTTCTGCGATCATCCGTCGTATTCCGGAAGTTAAAATCGAGGCTGTCGGCTGGAAGCAATTGTCAAGTACCGCTCAATAGGCCTATTTTAGCTGGTTTTTTCCAGCTAGTTTGGCGATTTATTTTTGATTTTTTTTTTTTCGTTTATTTATTTTTTTTTTTGTTCTTCTGTCTCGCTTCGTGCTCACATCCCTTCTGCGATCATCCGTCGTATTTCGGAAGTTCAAATCGAGGCTGTCGGCTGGAAGCAATTGTCAAGTACCGCTCAATAGGCCTATAGCTAATTCCATTAGCTTGGCGAGAAAAGTTATTTTTTTAATTGTGTTGCGGTCTCTGTCCCTAGTTGGGGTTGTTGCGCTATTGTAGCCGATTCCCACCTTTTTTTTAGCCGAGTGTCTGCTACTATTTTTTATTTATTTAAAAAAAAATAAGAGAGCAATCCTTCTCTCATTTGGCTATTTTTTTTTTTTTTTGGTTTTCTAGCTAATTGCTTTTTTGTATAAAAAGGAAAGCTAAAGTTTTTTTGTTTGATGGTTGTTTTTATGTAGCGCAGTTGACCAAGCTAGAGGGATAGTTTTTTTTGGTTATCTGCTTTAGCTAACACTGGCAGCCGCATTTCAGCTATTTTTTTAAGCTAATTTTATTATGTTTTGTTTTTTTTTTTTTTTTTTTTGTACCAGTGAGGGCGGAGTTTCAATTTTTTTTCGAATTGAGATTTAGACTGGGTTGTTCATCCTAGTCCAGGCCTTGTCGCAGTGTTTTTTTTTTGTATTCTGGTTGAGCGGTGCGTCAGTCAGGCGGTCTCGATTTTGTCAGGCCCTAATTGAGCATGCCCATAGAGGAAGAGTCGAAACCGACATCAAAAAGATGGCATCCTCCGACCAGCCAACGGCAGCAACCGCAGCTGTGCACAAGATTATTGCGGTCAGCGATCGCGTAAGCCTCTTTGAGGCAAAGATAAACACTCCTGGTCAAGCGACACCGTCCTCGAATACACTACAAGTACGCCTCCAACAGGTGCGAGCCTTATGGGAATAAGTCAAGAGGGAATATGAGACCTGCTCCGACTTAATTGCCCTAGGAGGATCCCTCAGCACATTGCCGCTGCTGCAATCGAAATAATATTATTGCTACTCGGTATATGAGGCATGTGCAGCACAAATTGGTGAGACCCTAGAAAGGGTAACGCCTCCTACCGTTCCAGCTCCATCTCAACCCCAACTTTCGTCCGGTTGTCGTCTACCTCCGTGTGATACGGAAGTTTTCGACGGGGACTACCTCCGATGGCCCACTTTCAGGGACCTGTTCACGGCAGTTTATTTTAATAACCCCAGGCTGACCCCGGTCGAGAAGCTGTTTCATCTTCTCACTAAGACTAGTGGCGAAGCAAAGACCATTGTCGCAAAATCCCCGC
The DNA here is from genome assembly GCF_035046125.1 of Drosophila serrata. Taxonomy (NCBI): domain Eukaryota; kingdom Metazoa; phylum Arthropoda; class Insecta; order Diptera; family Drosophilidae; genus Drosophila; species Drosophila serrata. The sequence goes on along the minus strand of NW_028257198.1, from coordinate 26,048 downwards.
TGACAAATGACGGCTTCGCTTCAGCGTGGGGGGCTCTTCAAGACCGGTTCCAGAACAAGCGACTCCTAGTCAACAGCCAACTCAAGCTCCTTTTCAACTTGAGTTCCATTTCTCAGGAGTCAGGACATGCTCTAAAGGAGCTCCAATCCACGATTCAGGGGTGTTTAACAGCGCTAGCACACTCCCAAATCTCCACAGAGAACTGGGATTGTCTACTGGTTTTCCTGTGCGCAAGCAAATTGCCAAAGGCCACCCTGTCCTTATGGGAACAGTCCCTCACTTCAAAATCCGAGATACCAGCTTGGGAGGAAATGAATACTTTCCCGAGTGAGAGGTATCGGACATTAGAGGCCATCGACGTTATGAAACCAACGCAGACATTTCCGAAAAAGCTTCAATCCTTCGAGACAAAGGTCAGCACCAAACAGAGAGGGTGTGACTTATGCTCCAAGGAGAATCATCCGGTAAGATTGTGCCCGCGCTTTCTTCAAATGCCCGTCGATGCGCGTTCCGGTTACATCAAAAAGAAGCAGCTCTGTCTGAATTGTTTTGCGAGAGGCCATCAGCTTCGTGATTGCTCAAGCACTTACAATTGCTTCACATGCAAGGGGAGGCATCATATGCTGCTGCATCGCGGCCCCCAAGTTCCGACCATGCGAGTTCCATTTCGCCCCCTACGCCCTCAAGACCCTCCAGCAGCAATGCATCTGCGAGCACATCAACGGTGCAAAATTACTTCGCCTCTGGCACTACAGCCGTTCTACTGGGAACGGCGATTATCGACGTGTGCCACTTGGGGACTAATTACCGAGCACGAGCCTTAATCGACGCGGGATCAGAGGCGACGTTCATTTCCTAGCGTCTCTTCAAGATTATTAAGTTGCCATTCCACAACATCCAGACGCATGTCTCCGGGTTTCGGCAAAGTCAACCAGACTTTGTAATTTCGCAATCCGCTCCCCATGATCATAATGATGCATTGGACACCCTTCTCAGCAAGTTCTGGGAGGTGGAGGATCTTCCAATGAAGATGGTAGGAGAGTCCGAGTCTTATTGTGGGACTAATTTTATTCGAACAACGAAAAGAGACGCAAGCGGGAGGTACGTGGTCACGCTCCCTTTCTGCGACCCTGAAAACTCCGGATCCAATCTGGGATATTCAAGGTTCATTGCGTTGGCTCAGTTTCTTCGAAACGAGAATCGTTTAAAATGAGACTTTTCCCTAAAGGAGCAATATGACAGCGTGATTCAGGAATATCTGGATCTGGGTCATATGAAGGAAGTTTCACCGACTCATAGTTCTCCTACCTATTACCTTCCACATCATGCAGTACTTCAGTCCGAGAGCACCACGACAAAGCTTCGCGTTGTATTTAACGCCTCCAGTCCGTCTGCAAATGGAACCAGCTTAAATAATATTCTCCATGCTGGCCCAGTCCAGCAATCCGATTTGACTATCCAGATTTTGAAGTGGCGGTACTTTCAATACGTATTTAGTGCAGACATTACAAAAATGTACCGTCAAATCTGGGTCGATCCGAAGCATACGCCCTTTCAAAGAATTCTGTTGCAAAATAAGGAAGGGGATATCCGAGACTTCGAGTTGCAAACGGTTACCTTCGGGGTCAACTGCGCGACCTTCCTCGCCATTCGAGTGCTAAAAAAGCTGGCAGAGGATGTCCAAGGGCTATTTCCAAAAGCCAGCCGGATTCTAAATCAAAAGATGTACGTCGATGACGTCTTGGGAGGAGCAAACTCCCTAAATGAAGCCCAAATCTCAATCCAAGAGTTGCAAGATGCTCTTAACTCCGCGGGTTTCCCATTAAGGAAGTGGACTGCAAACCACAGGTCCATTTTGGAGAATATTCCAGTCGAGCACATCCTTCAGAGCGAGTTCCTCGACATCGATGCCGAAACTACGGCCAAGACCCTCGGTATTCGTTGGAAGGCAAGGTCCGACGAATTTTATATCGTCCCTCCAGAAATAGCACTGGAAACCTATTACACCAAGCGCGAGGTGTTATCCCAAATTGCGAGGTTGTTTGATCCGGCCGGATGGCTCGCTCCGTTCATAGTGCGCTCTAAGATTTTCATGCAAGAAATTTGGCTGCAAGATCTGGGCTGGGACGATACGCTTTCTAGCGAAATGAGTCAGAGATGGCGATCGTTCCTCCTGGAGTATTCCGACCTCAGCCAGATCCGGGTTCCGAGATGGGTCCGGTACCAGCCCGATATAAAAATTGAGTACCATGGCTTCTGCGATGCGTCCCAAAAGGCTTTTGGAGCGGCTATTTATGTGCGCGTTGAGTTTGGGCACGAAACCTTAGCACACCTCCTTACAGCCAAGACACGAGTCGCTCCAGTAAAGACCGTGTCCCTTCCCAGGCTAGAGCTTTGCGGTGCCGTTCTGTTGACCGACATGGTGGCAACGATTCTTCCACATATGCCGACTGCCAGCTCCGACGTACGCTGCTGGACCGATTCCACGATCGTGCTGGCCTGGTTACGAAAGCCTGCTTGCAACTGGACCACGTTTGTGGCCAACAGAGTTGCCAAGATAACCCAGGCAATACCAGTCGACTGCTGGGCACACGTTCGATCCGAACAGAACTCCGCCGATTTAGCTAGTCGAGGCGTGTCCCTACACGAGCTAGCGGACAGTCAACTGTGGTGGCATGGACCTGAGTGGCTGCAAGGGTCACAAGAGCTATGGCCAGTGCAGAGCGATGTGCATCCGAACACAGAGCTAGAGCAGCGGGCGGTCAGAGTGCATTTCAGTAAGGCTCCCTCTGACGAGTTTTTGGAACGCTTCTCAAAGCTGGACAAAGCGTTGCGAGTCCTGGCGTATGTTCTACAATTCTTCAAGCGCTGCCGCAAGGGCTCAATTTCGCCCACTTCACGACTCACGAGTGAAGAAATTCGAGAGGCAGAACGAGCGCTGATCTCCATTGCGCAGCGTAGAGCATACGGCCAAGAGTACAAGTGTTTGCGAGAGAAACGGCCCCTTCCAGTGGCATCTTCAATTGTGAACTTATATCCGTTCATTGACCGACACGGTCTTCTAAGGGCATGTGGGCGCGTCACTGCGTCAAAAGCCCTGCAGTACGATGAGCGACATTCGATCCTTCTGCCCTACGACTGTAGGCTGGCCCGCCTTCTCATTCAGTTGACTCACCAGATTACGCTCCACGGCGGCAGTCAATTGATTGTGCACCTGATCCGATCAAAGTATTGGATTCCGAAGAACAAGAATCTTGTAAAGGCTGTGGTGAAGCCCTTTACCTATACGGGCATTGATTATGCTGGCCCTTTCGAAATCAAAAATTATACTGGGAGAGCATGTCTCGTTACCAAGGGATACGTGTGTGTATTCGTGTGTTTCTTTACTAAGGCTATACATTTGGAACCCGCATCCGATCTTACAACCGAGAAGTTCCTAGCAGCCTTTGCTCGTTTCGTAGCTAGGCGCGGTTGTCCTCAGCGGGTCCACTCGGACAATGGCAAGACCTTTGTGGGGGCAGCAGCTGTGTTATTAAGGGACTTCCTACAGCTCGTCCAAGAGTCCGTAAATGCAGCATACAGTCCTCAAGGACTAGTATGGCGTTTTATATCACCAGGGGCACACATGGGGGGTCTGTGGGAAGCCGGGGTGAAAAGTTTCAAAGCCCTTTTCTACAAATCCACGGCTACCTGCAAGTACACATTCGAGGAGCTAGCGACGCTTCTTGCGAAGATCGAAGCTTGCCTCAATTCTAGACCCCTCTCCCCCATGTCCGAAGATCCATCCGATTTGCTGGCCCTCACACCAGGCCATTTCCTAATTGGAGGGCCGTTGCTTTTCACGGCTGAGCCCGAGATAAAAGGCGAAGCAAAATCGATACTGAATCGATGGCAACATTTGAAGGCCCAACACCAGAAGTTTAGTGCACGATGGAAAGAGGAGTATTTAAAAGAGCTCCACAAACGCAACAAGTGGCAATTTCCGACCACGAATCTCAAAATAGACGATATGATAGTCGTCAAGGATGACAATCTGCCACCGAACGAGTGGCGGCTCGGGAGAATCGTTTCGGTTTGTCCGGGCGCTGACGGCTGAGTTCGAGAGGTGAAGATCCGTACGGCGCGCGGCACAATAAAACGGCCCGTCCACAAGGTCATCCGCCTCCCTGGGGAGATTAAAGTCCCCTACGTGTCCCTGGACAGCAGACGTTCACGAGGTATGAACTCCTACCGCTGCCGAGTCTGCTGGGGAATCCATCCTCTTCGGAAGTGCAAGAGGTTTCTAAAACTGAGCACTGAAAAGCGCCTTCGAGCAGTACTGATCAAGAAGTACTGCTCGAACTGCCTCGCCCACCAACATTCAGAAGGAACGTGTCGCAGCACAGATGGCTGCAAAAAGTGTGGCGAGAGCCACCATAAGCTGCTGCATCTGCACGAAAAGCCGCCGTGTTCATCGCCACCAGCACCTCCTTCGAAACGCACGGCGCGACCGCCTGCTCCGCGTCGGGCGAGGGAGCCGCGGCCGTCCGTGATGACCGTCTCCAGGTCTCCGTCGCCAGCCATCGAGGCAACCCGTCCTGCGGCCTCCACTCCATCCTCGTCGATGGCAGCGTTGCTGCAGCAGAAGGTCGTTCATGTGCTTCCGACGGCCTGGGTCGTGCTTGATACCGGGAAGACGACCTTCGAGATGGGGGCCATGATTGACCCGTGCATGGCGGTCAGCTCTATTGACAGGTCGCTGGCGGCGGCTACCCACAGTGGAAGCAGGAGAAGACGAGGTCTGCTCGGCGACCATCCGGCCCCGGACCGGCAGTTTCAGCCTCGAGGTGATTTTGAAGCTCGATCCCAGCCTCAAGATCAGAACTCCTACACGGACTCTGAGCGACGCCACCCGGGCGAAGTTTGATAACATCCGTCTCGCTGATCCCTTGTTCCATCGCCCAGCGACAATCTCCCTCGTGTTGGGATCTGACTTGTATCCAAAGCTGATCCAACCGGGGTTCCTGAAATTGGACGAGGGATTGCCCGTCGCCCAGAGCACCGTATACGGATGGACCGTCTCCGGAGCATGCCGAGAGGCCTAACGCGGTCTTGCGTGCGAAAGGGGGGGAGAATGTTCGCGCCACAAGGGCGCTTAATTTCGAGCAGCAGTGTGGGAGCACGAGCTTTCGCTCTCGCTGCTCCCGGCCGTCGCTCGCTCCCTCTCGTCTCGTAGCCGAAGGCGACTCCACGGTCCCAGTAGCCCTTGAGCGGGGCTTTAGTTTTAATTGGAAACGAAGTGCCTAATAAAACATACCAAATTGAAGCCAACTACGCTCTTGTTTTACTGTGGAAGAAACATAAAGTGGAACAACAACAACAACATGAAAATCAACCCCTGCCATCGACGCACGAGGAATTACTGGCTGACGACGGCAATAGAGTTTTGGACACCATCCGCCCACTCCATTTCATTCGTTAAATTATATTTTTCATCATCTCAATCTAATTTCGGAACCACTGCTCCGAATCCCTTCAAAAACAACAATTAATTGTTTGGCAGAATCCGAACACAGGTAGAATTTTCATTGCCTACTTTGTTTCGGAGATCTGTCATAGCGAAATCCATGAGATTTGTTTTTGTTTTAAAAAAATTTCACCAGGAATCGGACAGGAAAGGAATTTTTGTACTGAAGGGAAATTACAACGCAAAACACATGAATACATCATCTGTCATTAGAGCTGCGAAAAAAAAACGATTTCAACAACGAGACTATCGATTCTTTTTTGCTTCAGTGCGTCGTTTTTCGTAGTAAAAGGTTATGTGCGGACAAATTTTTTTTACAAAAAAGAATTCAACATCGTAGCATTTCATGAAGGTTAATAATTCGTGAGTGAGGAGTCTACCGCTATAAGAATTCCACCCCTCGCCTGATAGGGCGATCTAGCCGATATACTGTGAACACAGCTGGAAAACTTCGGAGTTCAGAATCTCCGGCTTTAACCAGGTTTCTGTGAGCACAATAACCTGAGATGCAAACGAAAGGCTATCAGAATACAAGTTAGGAAGCTTACTACGTGAACTTTTTGCATTCTGATAGGAAATACATAGGAGGTAGGTTAGTTACAACGTACTCTGGCCAGAAGTTGGGAGAGAAAATAGTGTTAAAGAGTTCGTTAGGGACATTTATTTTAAATGATAAAATATCCCTAGCGTAAGAACACTTAAACTTTTGCACCTTAATCTTTTTATCGGCTCTGGTGTTGCCTTGTATAAAGGCGAGAACATCTTCCGATGTTTGATCAGGGGAGAGCAGCGAAACAAAAATATGTCTCGTCGGTGGAACTGCTATAAAGGATTTTGACAAGGCAGATTGGTTATCTGCCGTGCCATTGTCGTCCGGTATTCCAGGCCTAAGACCCTGGGCAGTTATATTTGAGGGGTCAATATTTGCGACCCCCCAGGGGACAAAACAGAAATCAGCGACGGTTTGTGCACTCCCGATGCACATTCGGGTACCAAATCTCTTCTAGCGCTCGATCTCAGCATGCAATTAATGCTGAAGTCGAGGGCTGCGCCGAGGGAGGCTGCTGCTGAGAGCCCGTTGCAGGTAGTTGGGATCCGTCTACATGCTGCCCAACAATAGCTGTTTTTTGCACCTGGGAGACTCCTTTAATAGCGTATGGACGGTCGCGACAGCGTAAACAAAAACAAAATGAAGAAGGCACAAACAGAAATGCAAAATATGCAAAAGCTAGCACTGGCAGCACAACTTAATTGGGAAATAAAACCAATTATAAACACAAATTAGAATAGCTGCATGTCCACGCGAAGTGAACGGGTAGTTATTGACACAAAATAGAAAAGTTAAGTTAACATGCTATTCTATTCCTATTTGTGCTTTTTTCGTCTAGCTTTCCGCCGTCGCAATAGCTAAACGTTTTATTTACTTATCTCCCACGCTCTCCCACTCTCTCACTTTAGCTGTGCCTCTGCACTTCTTATCTTATTCGATCTCATTCGCTCTCATTCGCTCTCGCGCTCTCTCGCTCTTTCTGTGACTCTTCACTTCTTTCTTCATAGCTCTGTTGTTATTTTTTCCAAGTACAAGTACAGTGGTAAGTCCGTATAATGTCCGGAAATATTGTCTGTTTCGTCAAGACCTGCAAAAAGGCAATTGCTGCAGGTGACCTTACAATTGGCAGCTGGCTGTGCGACAACGTCATGCACGCCAAGTGTATTGGAGTTGCAGCTCGGACGGTGGACGATGTAAAAAAAAACATCGGCCTGCGTTTCTGTTGTGAGGCCTGTCGCGATGTAGAAAGGGAGATGATGTCTTTCATGCGGCAAACCAAAAGCGGTTTTAAGGGCATTTTAACGAGTTTTCGTAAAACTCTTGATATGTTCTTGGCGCTGGACACCCAATTTAATAGCCTTACGCTATTAAATGAGTCTCCTAGGCGCAAAAAAACTGCTACTGGTGGGCAGCATGTAGACGGACCCCAACTACCTGCAACGGGCTCTCAGCAGCAGCCTCCCTCGGCACAGCCCTCGAACTCAGATAACCAATCTGCCTTGCCAAAAGCCCTTATAGCGGTTCCACCGACGAGACATATTTTTGTCTCGCGGCTCTCCCATGACCAAACATCGGAAGATGTTCTCGCATTTATACAAGGCAAAACCAGAGCCGAAAAAATTAAGATAAAGGTGAAAAAGTTAAAATTTTCTTACGCAAGGGACATTTCATCTTTCAAAATAAATGTCCCTAACGAGCTCTTTAACACTATTTGCTCTCCCAACTTCTGGCCAGAGTACATCGTTGTTAAGGAGTTCGAGGCGAAGAAAAAGAAAAAACGGGCTGTAGGAATAACTCTTCCTAGGCCTGATGATACCACTGCGCCTTCTAAGTCTTCCAATCCCCACCCAAAAAACTAACCTACTCCTTAGGTATTTCCTATCAGAATGCAAGAGGCTTACGTAGTAAGCTCCCTAACTTGTATTCTGATAGCCTTTCGTTTGCATCTCAGGTTATTGTGCTCACAGAAACCTGGTTAAAGCCGGAGATTCTGAGCTCCGAAGTTTTTCCAGCTGTGTTCACAGTATATCGGCTAGATCGCCCTATCAGACGCGGGGGTGGAGTTCTAATAGCGGTGGACTCCTCACTCACGTCAGAATTATTAACCTTCGAGGAATGTAACGATGTTGAATTCCTCTGTGTGAAGCTATCTATCAAAGGTAGCTCCATTTTTATTACCTGTTCCTACATACCTCCACTGTCGGAACTTCCTATTTATTGGAATCACCTTTCCGCTATTCAGATGGTTTCCAGTAGACTTTTGGATAGAGACCAGTTGGTAGTTCTAGGAGATTTTAATATCCCTGGTGCTATTTGGTGCTCAAATAATTCCACCAATACTCTCCATACACCTACACAACATGACTTTATCGCTGGCTTGTTTGACATTTCGCTGTCTCAAGTCAACCATGTTCGAAATTCCTTACAGCGCTTGCTCGATCTTTGCTTCGCCTCTGATCCTGCGAGAGTCAGTTTAGCAAGGGTTGCGCCTCTGACGCAGCCCGAAGATCCTTATCATCCAACTTTCGATGTGACTCTTGATATTGGGTGTGACGTACAGAATATTTCTGACCGTCCAGCCAATAAAGTCCTATGTTTTCGCAAAACGGACTTTGAACGGCTGAATAATTTTATAAACGAGTTCAATTGGTCCGATCTACACATGTGCACTGACATGGCAGTTGCCGTGGATATTTTTTACAGTGCCATGAATTCATTTTTTACTGAATGTGTTCCGCAATATTATCCGCCAAGCTCGAATAAACCGCCGTGGTTTACTAAAGAGTTGAGCCGACTTAAAAATAAAAAATCTAGACAGTATGCTAAATTTAAATTCACCGGTTCTCAATCTGCCCTTTCATCTTATTTATCAGCTCGGTCAAACTTTACCGTGCTGAACGCGCAGTGTTATAAAAACTATTTAACTCGTTGTAGGGCCCAGTTCTCACAGGACCCTACTTACCCTACCCTACAACTTAATTTTCTGTCCTAGCCTAAACGAAAGCTCTCTCCTTTTAGATCTTCATGGTGTCAAGCCAGTTTATTCGCCAGGTCTCGACGGAATTCCTGGCTGTGTGCTCAGGTATTGTGCCGACGCCCTGTGCTATCCCCTTCTGAAATTGTTTACCTTGTCCTTGGAAACCTCCCACTTTCCCATTATTTGGAAGGAATCGTTTATTATTCCTCTCCACAAAAAAGGTAGCAAATTGGATGCCAGCAATTATAGAGGTATCTCTAAGTTGTCGGCCATCCCTAAATTATTTGAAAACATTATCACCCCTACCTTACAGCACCTTTGTAGATCGGTTATTTCTCCATGTCAACACTGTTTTATGAAGCGAAGATCAACAACAACAAATCTTTTGGAGCTCTCTTCCTATATTATAAAGGGCTTCCATAATAATTGTCAGACAGATGTAATCTATACTGATTTCAGTAAAGCATTTGACTCTGTTAACCATTCTCTCCTCGTTAGAAAACTCGATTCAATGGGTTTTCCAAGTGATCTTCTTAATTGGATCTCAAGTTATTTGAATGGCAGGACGCAAAAGGTCCTCTTTAAGAATAATTTATCCAATGTTCTAAGGGTTACATCTGGCGTCCCGCAAGGAAGCCATTTGGGACCCTTATTGTTTACATAATTTATAAATGACCTGCCCAAAGTCTTGACTAACTCCAGAGTACTTATGTACGCGGATGACGTCAAGCTTTGCGTGCAATACAATGACGTTGCCTGCTATTCGGATTTACAAACAGATCTTAATAATTTTCAAACTTGGTACCGTGTAAACTTATTAAACTTAAATGGTTCGAAATGCAAGCTAATGACATTCTCACGTGTCGTTCCTAAGCTTGCTACGTACACGCTGAACTGCTGCTCTTTGGAAAGAATTAATACTGTTGATGATTTGGGCGTCCGCTTGGACCCAAAACTTGACTTTATTGATCATATTTCGTCTATGGTGAATAGAGCAAGAGGTGTGCTTGGATTTATTAAACGGTGGTCGAAGGAATTCAATGACCCCTATATTACTAAATCCTTATATACTTCCTTAGTTCGTCCCTCAGTACGGCGTCCATAGTAATCGCATTGAGTCGGTTCAAAATAACTTTTTACTTTTCGCTCTACGCGGTTTAAATTGGGATGCAAACCAAAGATTACCTTCCTACTCTAGTAGACTCCTATTAATAAACTTGCCGTCCTTAGCGAATCGTATAATGATGCTAGGGATAACGTTTATTTTTAACCTTATACATGGTGATGTGGAAAGAACTGACTTGTTGAGTCAGCTTAATTTCTATGTACCATGTAGAACTACTAGATCCTATATCCCATTAGTGTTGCGCCACTGTAGAACCCCCTTTGAACTGCATGAACCTTTTAGAGTGCTATGTGCAAATTATAATGATTTGTACACACTAATCTCCAACGTAGATACCCTTCCCAAATTAAAATCTTTAATACTAACACACTTAGTAAGCATGCAAGCTAACAATCTGGCAGCACGCCGGTAGTCAATTTTCCTCGTATTCTGTCCTATATTTTCCATCGCGCCTACTAACACCTAACCCAAACAGGCACGGGCCACTTGAATGTACCTGACCATAGTGCATCAACGTCCAAAAAAAAAAAAAGATTTATTGGTGGATTTAATTGAAGTGAGTGATGTTGAAAGAGAAGTCAAGACTGAGTTAGAGTATTCTAACTAAGATGTGGCATTGATTAACTTTAATGTGGTCTTTTGGGTATACTGTAAAACGCTCAAAGCAGATGAGTACCTAAATGGTGTCTTGGTGGTAGATGACCATAATGTATTTAATAATCGACTCAAATTAAAAGCACCTGCTCGTTAATGAATCACTCTAAAATAATTTGTAAAAATATTGAAAAAAAAAGAAACGAAGCTTTCTTCGGCATGTTTGTATAGCCTTACAAATTACGATTAGATCATTAAAATACAAATTATATTTATTTATGTTAAAACAATAAGGTTTCTAGCTACGGTTTTATATTCACAGTTTTGCATTTTCTGATTTTTAAAAATTAAATTAAAAACTCTGAAATAAAGCTACATCTCTGAATGTGTTAAAACATTAATGTGCATTTTTTTTAAATTATCGGCATATCAAGGCAGCTATTTGAAAGTATAGAAGAAGACAAAATGGCTATATTTCAAATTAGATTAAAATATTTTGAAAACTTGAATTTTTTTCTAAAATGTTTCCGATTGTGTCTATGGCAGTAATATGATATAATAGTCCGATATTCATACAAATTGCAAACAAAATTGTAGAATAATATAAAATGGCTATATCTCAAATTTAATAAAATTATGTTGAAAGCTGAAAGTATTATAATTCTTTATGTATATGACATAGCCGTCCGATCCGGCCTGTCCCGGATATTTACGAGTAAGAGTGTATAAAAAACTGACTGCAAAGTTTCATTCAGTTAGCTTCAAAACTGAGAGAGAGAGACAGACGCACCTGGCTAGATTGACTCGGCTGTTGATCGACTCGGTTGTGTTGCAAAGTTCGGACTAAAATATAATTCCATAGAAGAGTTTAAAAAACGTACTTTATGTCTTTTGGGTTGAAAAATCATTAAAATTGGGATATTTTCATAGATTAAAGTATATTCTGGTTCACGGATTTGCAATTTCATTTTTTAAATTTTTTTGGCTCGTGTGGTATTCTTTATATCGTTAAGGGTCCTGCCGATTGCTCCCAGCGAATGATTGTGGGCCATCGAATATTAAGTTGTTATTATAATAAGGAAAATATAACTATACTCACCCAAAACGTTTAATAAACTTTTCAATCACAAGTGAGTAAAAGGAGCATGAGAGAGAATACATTGCCATTCCCCAACATCCAAATCGGACTCCTTCTTCGTAGCGAATTTGGACTATGGATCCGTGTGATGCCATTGGGTCTCCCTTGAATACAGCTTCTCCCACGAAATCGGTAAAATAAAGGGAATAACATACATGTGCCATCCAGCAGAAAAGGTTGGTAAGGCAAAGTATTCTCAAAGAAAATGGCATGTGTACAATAGACAGCAAATAGTGTTGTAAAGACTCTACTTCCATAGAATTATGGTTATGAATTAAATCTTCATTTCCTCCACCTGAGTTTGCTTGCAATAAGTCTTGATTTTCAACAAAACTGGTTTCTCCAACGTTTCCATTATTTATTTTGCCGCAGGATGGCCTTCCAGTCACCTTAGAATGTAAAGTTTTATATAAGTTGTAATTCTTCGAAAAGGTTTCTAAAAAATATAAAAAAGTATATTCTTAACATGGACTAACCAGGGTTATTTCAGTGGTAGAAAAGGAAATGGTTTGACCATTTGTAATGCAGAATATAAATAGATAGTCGGTGAACTGTCTCTTTTTTTCTCTATTGAAGATTTTTTTCTCCGGCTTTTGACTACTTTTAAGCTAGAAACACACGATGCAAGCAATTTGCAGCAAGTTGAAAATAATTTGCAGCCTCGATAACAAATGTTTTACGTATATAACAACAAAACTTAATGGCAGAATGAGATTAAATATAAGCCGATGGCCTGCTATCGGCGGAAATTCCAACTCTATTTTATTTTCTGCCTAATTAATTATATATCACTCAGTTGAACTGATTTTAAGGAGTCTTTAAATTAGGTTATTGCGTCAACAACTGTCTAAGATATTGAGAATATCACAGTGTTTCTGTCACCCGCCCAGGATGCAATTGTCCGTGTAAAGATTCCTACAAATAAATAATACATAAATAACAGTTGAAAACTGATCTGCATCATATGGAGGTACGACCTTATTAAATTAGATCGCTCAATGGTTCTAATAGTATCTGAGTTATACCAAATACTTACCATTTTATTGTTGTTCCTAAACATTTTCCGATCGTTCGAATGGAAGCTATTTGATATAGTTTTCCGATATGTCTTGCTCCAACTAATATACTATATAATATAATGTAAATAAAGTAAACTAAAGTTTCATCCATGCAACAAAAGAAATGCGGGACGGACGGACGATTGTAATACCCTAAAATGATAAGCGTATACAATTGCTTGGCAGGCTCTTACACTGTCCTGTGGTGGTTCCGTAACTTGTTTTAAAGGTTTTCAGGCTTCGCTTAGCTTCATGTTCAATCACTGTGGATATGTCTTCTTTGAGTGTATGAGTATGTTTTATTAAAGTGCAGTCTAGCATATCGGCTTAAAAATTTCATGAACTAAGAAGGAACCTCATATCGACATGTTTTTAATGATATGTATACCTGCTCTCGGAATACCTGTAGAGCTGGTGTATATTGCCTTAACGGCTATTCCAGTGATATGCACATCTAGGTCGATGTCGATGTCCTTCTCTCAGAGAATAACTTCCAGGTTAACTGAAGAGTGGATCATTCGACATAATTGCGGGATGATATCGTGGATGTGTCAGCGACTTCGCCCTTGAAGACATCGCCAGACTCGGCTAGGAAAACATTGATGTAAATTCCGTGTCTTACCTTGTGGTCGAGTAAAACTGGCTTTTTATGGACCATTCCTCAATGTCGACAACTGGCTCCCGGGCTCGCAGTCCCAAAAAGAAAATAAATTGAACGAAATGAAAAGAAGTAGAGAGAGTAGAGAGTCGTCTGGCAAAACAAGAGATAACGACCACAAAAACCGGCGGCAATGGGAAGGTCAAGATTAATGTCTTACTCACCAAGACAAACGCGACCTACTCCCAGACCAACATCTATGCTGACAGTTGTTTAAATTCATCTGAAGCGCAGCTGGCTAATTTAAAGATAATTTTAAGACAAACGGATGTCGACTTTGCAGGGCTTATGAACCACGGACTATAATCAACTATACACGAACTTGACCGGTGTGAATAGTGTCATTGCAGTGTTTTTCTCTATTATAATCCCAGAACATCTGATTTTGTATTTGGCAGGTTCATGTCAGAAGATGGGATTGAAGGCTCAGTCACTGCAGCATAGATGGCCCACTATGCTCCGCCTACGTCAGAACAGGTAGTCAAGCTGCTGCAACGGGCCGAAAAAGGGAAGAAGTACCTGGTGCTTGCGTTTAATGCGAGGAAAGTGTAAGTTCGGAAACTAATGAAAGAAGTAAGTAGAAAGTGTAAATTCTTAAACTAATGAAAGAAGTAAGTAGCTATTTTATTATATTATATGCTGTGAAGCTATTATATGTAGCGAAGGGACCATATCAATTTTGTATTTCCTAGCACGAAGGTTTTTTAAGGGATGGAGATGGTGTTAGATCTTACCTAACTATTAGAACATAGCCATTACACTCAAGTGTGTTGTTGCAACATTCCTCAGCATTAATTCCAAGAGTGCTGAGATCGAGCGCTAGAAAAGATTCGGTATCCGAATGTGCAGCAGGAGTGCCCATACCGCCGGTGATTTCTGTTTTATCCCCTGGGGGGTCGCAAATATTGACCCCTCAAAGTCCCGTGCACACACCATTATCTACCCAGGGTGTTAGGCCCGGAATACCGGCCGACAATGGCACGGCAGATAACCAATCTGCCTTGCAAAAGCCCTTATAGCTGTTCCACCAACGAGACATATTTTTGTCTCGCGGCTCTCCCCTGACCAAACATCGGAAGATGTTCTCGCCTTTATACAAGGCAAAACCAGAGCCGAAAAAATTAAGATAAAGGTGGAAAAGTTTAAATTTTCTTACGCAAGGGACATTTTATCTTTCAAAATAAATGTCCCTAACGAGCTCTTTAACACTATTTGCTCTCCCAACTTCTGGCCAGAGTACATCGTTGTTAAGGAGTTCGAGGCGAAGAAATAGAAAAAGCGGCCTGTATGAATAACTCTTCCCAGGCCTGATCATACCACTACGCCTTCTACGTCTTTCAATCCCGATCCAAAAAACTAACCCACTCCCTAGGTATTTCCTATCAGAATTCAAGAGGTTTACGTAGTAAGCTTCCTAACTTGTATTCTGATAGCCTTTCGTTTGCATCTCAGGTTATTGTGCTCACAGAAACCTGGTTAAGGCCGGAGATTCTGAGCTCCGAAGTTTTTCCAGCTGTGTTCACGGTATAACGGTCAATTCAATTCAATTGGTCTGATCTATACATGTGCACTGACATGGCTGTTGCCGTGGATATTTTTTACAGTGCCATGAATTCAATTTTTACTGAATGTTTTCCGTTATATTATCCGCCAAGCTCGAATAAACCGCCGTGCTTTACTAAAGAGTTGAGCCGACTTAAAAATAAAAAATCTAGACTGTATGCTAAATTTAAAATCACCGGTTCTCAATCTGCCCTTTCATCTTATTTATCAGCTCGGTCAAACTTTACCGTGCTGAACGCGCAGTGTTATAAAAACTATTTCAATCGTTGTAGGGCCCAGTTCTCACAGGACCCAAAACAGTTTTATAATTTCGTTAACACTAAACGTAAGCCTAAAACAAATCCTTCCTCGCTTTCATTTGAAAATACTAATGCAAATAATGATCAGGCAGTAGCCGATCTATTTTCGCAGATTTTTCAAACAACCTATTCTAGCTCTTCGTATCTACACCAGACCTATTCCTACGACATACCCAAATCAAACTTAATTTTCTGTCCTAGCCTAAGCGAAAGCTCTCTCCTTTTAGATCTTCATCGTGTCAAGCCAGTTTATTCGCCAGGTCCCGACGGAATTCCTGGCTGTGTGCTCAGGTATTGTGCCGACGCCCTGTGCTATCCCCTTCTGAAATTGTTTACCTTGTCCTTGGAAACCTCCCACTTTCCCATTATTTGGAAGGAATCGTTTATTATTCCTCTCCACAAAAAAGGTAGCAAATTGGATGCCAGCAATTATAGAGGTATCTCTAAGTTGTCGGCCATCCCTAAATTATTTGAAAACATTATCACCCCTACCTTACAGCACCTTTGTAGATCGGTTATTTCTCCATGTCAACATGGTTTTATGAAGCGAAGATCAACAACAACAAATCTTTTGGAGCTATCTTCCTATATTATAAAGGGTTTCCATAATAATTGTCAGACAGATGTAATCTATACTGATTTCAGTAAAGCATTTGACTCTGTTAACCATTCTCTCCTCGTTAGAAAACTCGATTCAATGGGTTTTCCAAGTGATCTTCTTAATTGGATCTCTAGTTATTTGAATGGCAGGACGCAAAAGGTCCTCTTTAAGAATAATTTATCCAATGTTCTAAGGGTTACATCTGGCGTCCCGCAAGGAAGCCATTTGGGACCCTTATTGTTTACATTGTCCATAAATGACCTGCCCAAAGTCTTGACTAACTCCAGAGTACTTATGTACGCGGATGACGTCAAGCATTGCGTGCAATACAAGGACGTCGCCCTCCCGTCGGATTTACAAACAGATCTCAATATTTTTCAAACTTGGTGCCGTGTGCACTTATTAAACCTAAACGGCTCGAAATGCAAGCTAATGACATTCTCACGTGTCGTTCCTAAGCTTGCTACATACACGCTGAACTGCTGCTCTTTGGAAAGAATTAATTCTGTTGACGATTTGGATTCCGCTTGGACCCAAAACTTGACTTTATTGGTCATATTTCGTCTATGGTGAACAGAGCCAGGGGTGTGCTTGGATTTATTAAACGGTGGTCGAAGGAATTCAATGACCCCTATATTACTAAATCCTTATATAATTCCTTAGTTCGTCCTACCCTAGAATATGGATGCTGCGTTCGGAGCCCTCAGTACGGCGTCCATAGTAAACGCATTGAGTCGGTTCAAAAGAACTTTTTACTTTTCGCTCTACGCGGTTTAAATTGGGATGCAAACCAAAGATTACCTTTGTTCGGAGCAGACCGCTAGCGCCTAATCATGCGCGCATGGGTGTATGGCTGCACCTGCTGCGCTCTTAGCTCTTCTTTTTGTTTATCTATTTTTCTCTCTTTTCTTCTTCTGTCGCCTTATCTATGCTAAGCTACATTTTAAGATTATATATGTTGAAGTCAATAATTCGATCGAGAGTTGCAGCTCCGACCAGAGAGAAAACGAAAATAAAATAAAGCATATAATCGATCTATTCGTGCGTTCGTAGTTATTGCTCAAGGGTGGCAAATTTGTTGTCTTCCCCATAAACAACCTTCCTACTCTAGTAGATTCCTATTAATAAACTTGCCATCCTTAGCCAATCGTAGAACGATGCTAGGGATAACCTTCATTTTTAACCTTATACATGGTGATGTGGAAAGTGCTGACTTTCTGAGTCAGCTTAATTTCCATGTACCATGTAGAACTACTAGATCCTATATCCCATTAGTGTTGCGCCACTGTAGAACCTCCTTTGAACTGCATGAACCTTTTAGAGTGCTAAGTGCAAATTATAATGATTTGTGCACACTAATCTCTAACGTAGATACCCTTCCCAAATTAAAATCTTTAATACTAACACACTTAGTAAGCATGCAAGCTAACAATCTGGCAGGACGCCGGTAGTCAATTTTCCTCGTATTCTGTCCTATATTTTCCATCGCGCCTACTAACACCTAACCCAAACAGGCACGTGCCTGGTGTCATACGGGCCACTTGAATGTACTGACCTTAGTGCATCAACGTCCAAGAAAAAAAGATCAAAGATCCTTGTATCTTAGGATCTCCGAGAAAGATGATGTTTAAAACATACGGCCAGCACCAAATCATGCTTTTAGGTGTACCGCTGCACCTGCTGCTCCCTTTTCACATTTTTTTAAAAATATTTTTTATCTATTCTGCTTACTATATTGGTATATATAATATTAAAGCCAAGCATCCGGTCAGCAGTTGCAGCTCCAATGATACTAAAATAAGCAAAATAAATGGCATATATTCCACCTATTCGTTTGTTATTTTTTATTGAAAGATGTAGACTGTGAACGTTTTCCTAAACATATTGCGAATTAACCTGTTCATCTAGGGCACTGCCTCAAATCGGGAAAGAAACTTAAAAAGTACACGTCAAGTATATCCAGTGACTGTGTCTTTATACTTTTGAATTTTACCATTGCCAATATTCAACAATTGTTCAAAGAATCCTAATTCCGATAGATCAATTTTCGGACTCTTTGCCATAAATAAGATTTTTTTAAATTTTCGTTTATTTGATCGGAATATGACTGAAGTGCAATGGCTGATAATGTTTGTCTGATATCATCAAACGGTACCAATAGAACACAACTGAAATGACTAGAATTTTGTTATGATGTAGAAATATTGTTTTCTGTTTTACAATCGTGTGGCTAATTTCTCAACTTATTTTGGTAAAGTTGTTGCTAATTGCTAAAAATGGACAGAACTCTTCAACAAAAATGCATCGATATGAAATCGATGAGGAATACCGCTGGAGCTTCCCCTGCCAAACTACGATCTAGTCTGCGTGGAAGTCTGATGGAGGGCCTCCTATATGCTGGCAGTACACCCAAATGGGTTCCCACAACCTAGATCTTGACTTCTTCAATCGCATCTTCAATGACAATCACTACCACCTTAAGGGGCAGTTTGTGTACCACTGCATCTAGTGCGAGGCAAGATCCTGCTCCTATTAGCACATCAAGCAACTCCACCCCAGGGTGGCAGGAAGTCACCGCAAGGCCGTAGAAAGGAGCAGCAAAGAAGAGAGCAGGTACCGCTCTCTCTCCTAAGGCCAACAATAAGACAAGCTACTTTGCTAATTCTGAAAATCCCTTTATAACCCTATCCGACGACGAAGAAATGGACATCGAGCCTTCCATGTCGCAAGCCGCGATGAATCGCGGCGCAAAGACGTGAGACGCAACATCGAAGCCCGCTACATCCAACAGCTCAGGACAAGTCCAAATAGCTGCACCGCGAAACATTCACCATGATGTCCCATCGGAGGAAATCATTGAGTGCCTGCAGGGAGGGGTCACTGCGCTCTGCGCATTTATACCCCTCTTAACAAGGCAACACAGCTTCCACTCAATATGAGGTTTGTGGACCTTAAGAAAGCTGATAGCAACAAGCTTCTCAAAAACATCTCTGCTGTCTGCAGACACAAAGTGACCTGGGAGAAGCCACGCAAGCAATCCGGCCCGATGCAATGCCACAGATGCCGAAAGACGGTAATACTAAAGCACACTGCACACGGCATTATATATGCAGAGATGTGGAGAAAACTATCCTACACTGGATTGCAAGCTTGGAAAAGGCGACCCTAGGTGCTGCTTTCACTGCGGCAACTCTCACGCGGCAAACTTCAAAGGAAGCCGTAAATACCTGCAAGTCGCATTTAAGCAAAATCACCAATGGAAGTTCTCAGTAGCCACAGAATCGAACACGATTCCTCCAACCCATCTCTTACCCAACGTTGGTAAGGAATCATTTGCTAGTGTAGCCAAAAGGAACCTACCCACCGCTTAACTCAGCCACCCTCGCAAAGAGATGGAAGATGCCCCTCCAACACATTCAACTGCAAATGCCTCTCTGAATGCTAAACTGGAACAGCTTTTTATGAGGCTCGACAGAATGATGTCCCTAGTTGAGACACTAATGCAAGAAATCCTGCAGATGCGTTCATCCTTCTCTGCTCTTCACAATGGGTTTGCTTAAAAGAACCTGCTGGAATCCCAATGAGCTTAACTCGAAAGCAAATGAGCTCATTGATTTCATTGAGCTACACGAAATTGACATCCTCTTACTGTCAGAAATCCGTCTCTCCTCGCGGTCCACCTTCACGATCCCCGGCTTCACCTTGCACAAAGCTGATCATCAGGACGACCAGAGACACGGGGGCGCAGCGATCCTCATCAAGTCTGGAATTTCCCGTCGACTCTCCTTCACTCTTCCGAAAGAGCACATTCTAGCTGTCTCCTTCGAGCTTTCTTCAAGAAGAGGGAAATTTAATGTTGCTTCGGGAACAACAGAATGTGTGCCAGAGGCCGAACTCTCAGCTCTGTCCTGGTCAATGACCCCTATCGTGCTAATGCCACCCCCAGTGCGATCGACTTTAGCATTTTAAAAGGCTTTAAACAACAGGAGGTCTCCGTTAGAGTCCTCACCGAGCTATCTCTGACCATCTCCCATTACTTTTCGTGTTAAATGAAAAAGCTTAACTTTTTAAAGGAGTCCCCAAAACGTTGCCCGCTTATGAAAACGTTGCGACCTTTAAGTCGCAGGATGCTAGCGAAATCCCGCTTTTTATACTCTGCTGGAGGGAGCTGGACCGGATAATTGCAGCGATTTCTCGATATGGAAGTTAACGAGAGGAGTTAAAAAAACAACAGCTTATCCAATCTCCAATTCAGAGTCACAGTGGCCAATGGCTTAAGAAGGACTGCGACAAAGCAAACGCTTTTGCTGAAGATCTGTCTGCTACTTTTACTCCTTTTGAACTTGCTAACTTGTCACACCGCGAAGAAGCTGCAAATTTTTTAAATGATCCAAGTTTGGCTTCAAAAACTCCCATGAGTGCCCAGAACAAGTCCATCGTCTGGTTAATCATATCCACCTGTATGTAAAACAAGCTTTTGACAAGGTGTGGTACGAGGGCCTGCTCTAAAAAATTAGGGATCTGCTCCCTGCACCCTACTTCACCATCCTGAGGTCATTCATTCCCGATCGAACCTTTGAAGTAGCAATAAGGGACTCACGATCCAACTAGGCACACATTCACGCAGGAGAGCCCCAAGGAAGTGTACTTGGTCCTTTCATATATTTATACAAGCGATAGGCTATTCAAGGCCCTTATCCCATATCTATACATCTATACATACATATATATAAAGAGGAAAGGTTTGATTTTTTGTTTGTTTGTATGAATTGAATAGGCTCCGAAAGTACTTGGCAGATTTGAAAAATTCTTTCACTGTTGGAAAGCTACATCATTCCTGAGTGACATAGGCTATATTTCATTTAAAAAAAAAAAATAGGCATCCTTACTAAAATTACGATAACGTAATCCAAGGTGTTAAAAAAATATCAAACAACTACCTTACATCGCGTGCGCTGCGAAAACTATTGATGATAGAACAAAATGATATACTACATTTTTTTAGAACACACCATTATCTACAAAAAATCAGCGGCAGCATATCTCTAACTATTACAGTCATGTCACAATAAGCGTTTTTTTTATTGAAAAAAAGAAATTAAAATACCACCGCTACAAAAATGGCCCAGCAGGTGGTCAACTAGTTCATATACCGAGGATACCGATGATCCAAAATGATATGACAATCCCATTTAAACGGCTTCAATTTCCGGTAAAAACATCTTTCGCATTAACAATTAACAAGTCCCAAGGCCAAACCTTCGAATTAGTAGGGATCGATCTGCGAAAGAAATGTTTTACTCATGGTCAACTGTATGTTGGTCTATCGCGAGTAGGAGCCCGTGAAAATCAATTTATTTTGCTGCCACAAAATAAAACAACATCAAATATTGTTTACAGAGAAGCTCTAACAAAATAAATGTATTTTCTTTTAGGGTTATGACCTCAATAATTGAAAAAAAAAAATAAAAATAATAAAGGATGAATATGTGTCATATTATTATTATTATTATGAATGTGTTAAAATTGACAATTCTAAATGTAATGTTTAATGCCCGTGCGAAGCCGGGACGGGCCGCTAGTTATACATAAAATTAAAATTGAACATGTTATAACAACTGTTATTTTGAAAACTCTGTGTTCATGGTTGTGTTCAAAAATAATACCTTTCTTTTCAATATACGATAAAGGTTTTAATTTTTGTGACATTTACGTAAAACTTTTGGTTCGTATTTTAGGCTTGTACTAGATACTGAAATTTCATTCAAAATTACAGAACAGTTGTGAATTCTTAATAGATTGCTTCCCTCAATTATAATATTATCTTTCGGTAAATTCCAAGTTATTATTATATTTGGTTCAATGTAATTAGTTTATGTAGTTCAATGTGTTTTAGTATACCTACAGCTAGTGTTAGCTTGTTTAATGATGCCTATTTTTGATTTCGATTCTCCTGCAAGTATTTACTTTTATTGAATTTCTTTTGTTTTTCGAAGTTAGTTTTGTAGTGTTTTATCTTACGACCTCTGTTAGTTTCTTCAAAATGGTCTTAATTATGGGTTATAATGGGTTATCGAGTTTACCATGAATTAGGGGTGCCTTTCTGAATTTAGTATTTACTTGGATTCTTTTCTATTTTTATTGATATTCTGAATTCTAAATTCTTTTATTTGTTGGTTATCATAATTGGGTGTACCTGCGTAAATAAAAATGTCATCTGGGGTCTCCCAGTGGAATTGTGTTTTATTTTATGGTTATATTATTATTTCCATCTTCATTAGACGATTTTCTTCATTTTCATCGGTATTGATAATGCGAGTTTTCTGATTAAGAGTTTTGTGAACCCGTTCTACGTCTGCTATACCATTCTAGCTTGTTGTTATTTGCAGTTCAACGCCCTCTTTATCTAACCATTCTTTAAGTGCAATACTCATACAAGCGCTATGTCTATCTGGTTCTTCCATCCAATCCTTACCAAGTAACTCAACTGCACTAGCAAATTTTGCTAATGCATGTCAATGCATGTCAGATAATTTTGATTTCTAATTGTGTAAACATCTAATACATATTTCTCCCTGCAATTTTCCACTTCTGGTGTAATGTTCAATGTGTGTGATGTATCTCTGTGCTCGATCTTGGCACGATAACAAACATCACATTCGTTAATTATATTTTGAATACATTTTTGAAAATCTGGGTAGTAAAAGGGTTCTTTGAAAAGCCTGACCATTTTCTCGATTCCTAAATGCAACAATTTTTTATGGTTGCTTAAAATAACTTCCTTGAATTCTGCGTAACTTTCAATGTTTCTTAGTTTTATATTAGTTCTTAATAACTGAGTTGTTTTTGAATTAATGATTTCTTGGAATGCTCTTTGAATTATTTCGAAGTCTGCCTCATTTTCAATATACAATGTACTCACACAATTTTATTTTCCACTTTTTTAACTTCATATTGGGTTCTTTAATGTTGCTGAGCCAAACCAATGGTTTATGATCACTTAATATCTCAAATTTTCGTATGTACAGGTAGGGCCTCAACATCTTTGTTGCCCATACTTGCCAATAACTCTTTTTCAATTGTGCTGTAGTTTTCTTCGTGTTCATTTAATGTGCGGCTAATACAACTAATGGGCCTGTTTTCTTGAGAAAGCACTGCTCCTAAAGCAACATTGCTAGCGTCAGTAGTTAGTTGAAACATTTTATTGAAATCTGGACAAGAAAGTATAGGATCATTAATTATTAATTGTTTTAATTTATTGAATGCTTTAATGTAGCGTTGGTAATTTATTATTATTTAAGCTCCTTTTCTCAAACACTGTGTTATTGGTTTTGCTATATTAGCAAATTGGGGAATGAATTTTCGATAGTAGCCACAAAGGCCAAGAAATGATTTTATTTCCTTCTGAGTTTTTGGAATGGGAAATTTTACTATAGCCTGGAACTTGT
Organism: Drosophila serrata; assembly: GCF_035046125.1. Taxonomy (NCBI): domain Eukaryota; kingdom Metazoa; phylum Arthropoda; class Insecta; order Diptera; family Drosophilidae; genus Drosophila; species Drosophila serrata. The sequence goes on along the minus strand of NW_028257198.1, from coordinate 2,530 downwards.
CCGAATTTGGTTTGACACCATCTGGTCCAATTTTGTGACCAAGAAAAACTACCTCTCTTCTCATAAATTCGCATTTATTCAATTGTAGTTTAAGATTTGCCTCTCTTAATTTTTTAAATACTTCCCTTAAAGAGTTTAAATGTTCGTCAAGTGACGCAGGAAATATTATGATATCGTCGAGCTATACTGAACAATGTTTCTTTATAAAATCTTTAAGTATGTGATTCATACATCTTTGGAATGTTGCGGGGGCATTTTTCAATCCGAACGGCATACGTGTGTACTCAAGATGACCACATTTAGTAGAAAATGCGGTCTTTTTTATGGATTCCTCGTCCATTTCAATTTGATGAAAGCCTTTGGCCAAATTAATTGTTGTAAAATATTGGCAACGTCCTAGTTTGCCGAGTATTTCATCCATATTAGGGATGGGAAATATATCGCTTATTGTTATCTCATTTAGTCCTCTATAGTCGATTACGATTCTAAACTTCTCTATACCTGTGGCATCAGCCTTTTTTGGTACAATCCACAATGGACTTACTGTAGGGTGATTGGCTTTGCCGAATAATTTTCTGATCCAACATCTCTTTGATTTGTTTCTCAACTTCCTGTTCGAAAGCAAAAGAGTAACCATATGGTTTTCTGTAAATTGGGATTTCGTGTTGTGTATTAATTTCATGCTTAACGACACTCGTGAAAGTCAAATTATCACCTTCACGATATTTGAAACTTTTTTTCTTCCCCCTTCTATCTCATTTTTTATTGCGTAATTAATTTCTTCTGTATAGTTTTCTGGTTTTAAAAATGCTTCACATGTTTTTTCCTGCATTTCGATCCCTCGAAAATTCTCTTATTTTAAATGTTTTTTTTATTTATTAATACTTTTCTCAAGGAATAATCGATAATGGCATTGTTTACCAATAACAGGTTTCTACCTAAAAGCATGTCATAGTGGGGTGAAAAGTCATGTATGTAGAATATCTGATCTAGTCTAAAACGATTATTTGGTGCGATAGATATACGCTCCTTTCATTTTGTAACTCCTTCCATAGTTCTTACAGAAATTTGATTTACTGAAGTTGGTAAATAAAAAAAATTTCCTCATTAAATTTATTGAGGACCCCGCGTCAACTAAACACCTGTATAGTCGATTATTAATCATGATTTCTAAGTATTAATTTGTCTCGGAGGCTTCCATTGGAAAATGTTCATGTAACATTGGTTCATTTTGTTGAGTATTTTGATACTCGCTATTGTTATTAAAACCACGTTGTTCATAGCAGAACTGGCCATTGTTTTCTATTTGTTGATAATTTTCATCAACCTGCATTTTTTGTGAATCGCTATTACTTTCCCGTACACGTTTGTAAGGTTGGTTTGGTATATTACTGTTATGATTATAATTGAGTGGATTATTTCTTTGTGCTTCTTGCAAATTTTGATTAAACTCTTGGTACGATTTCCTATATTGGTCGAAAGCATTGTATCTATTATCTTCCATTTGGGCCGCTTGTTTTAATTTTGAAATGGTTGAAATATCGTATCTAGCCAGTGACATAAATAGCCTATCTGGTGGTTTTCTTTGAATAAGACTCTTTACTGTATTATTCATTGCATTTGTGTATAATCTAGAATTCTCAAGATTTCCTTCTAATTCTAACTTATAGCTAATAATTAGGATTCGGTCTTCAATTTCGTTGCAAAACTTACGAAGATTGCCTTGGAAGTTGGTGTTGTAGAGTCTTCTAAGAAGTTCCTCAACTGGTATCTGCGTCTTATATTCAGAGATTAGGGCCTGTCTGAGGTTGCTGTGTTGATTTGTAGTATCGGAAATTTGGAGCTCAATTGCCCCAAAGATGATACTTTGTTGTTGCTCATTAGTCGTGGCATATAGTTGCAACAAAAAGTCGATTCTTCTGACAAATGGAGCCAAGGTGGTACGCTCACCTTCGAATTGTGGCACATTTCGAATTTGTTGTAAAAGTTGATTTAAGTTTTGGTCATTTAGTACACTTGGTATAGCTATCGGAATAGCAATATTGTTTTCTTGTGGTGGTTCCATTTTATGTTGTGTTTATTTTGTTTACGATCACAAATTCAATGTTTGTTACGACGACCAAATTTGATTTATAACATATGTCGATTGAACTTTGTTGACACGTAAGGATCTTTTGCGGATACAATTTAAATATTGGATTGGATTTAATGGTACCAAATGTTAAATTTTTGTAACACTCAATACACCAAACACTGATTGTGCACAAAATAATTAGACAATTGCTTACTGTGGGCAATTCCACTGCAGATCAGAAATTAAAATAAATTCCGTTAAATTGATCGACAATTTAAACGTATCCTACTGGCAGCGCCATTAACAAGTTTCTAATTTGAATTAAATTATTTGGGTTTTTATTTTACAAAATTTTTGTTCTGTTCACAATGGATATTCGTTTAAGACTAAAATCTAAGTTTTTTACAATTTTGTATGAAACCTCGGCGGCTCTGAATAATTTTGATATATATATGT
>NW_028257197.1:0-6648 GCF_035046125.1 Drosophila serrata | reverse complement strand
TTTCGTTACAACCGTTTAAGCCCAAATTTTTAGAGAAGATGCGTTGAGGTTCCAGCTCGGTTATTGACTACTTTTGATGTTGATAGCTTATCTGCGGTTGCGAATATATCTATTTTTTAGCGTTTCCCCGTGCCCCTACTACTGCGCCCTCTACAAGCAAATCAAAGCATTTCCTGTCAAACATTAAAAACATATTGAAAGAAGAAATTGGAGATACAAATTTTATTTTTTGTTCAGGTTCAGTAAGAAACGAAGTCATGCCACCAAAGAAGTCGAGATTGGGTCGTCGTATTCGCAATACAGAAGCAAAAAGGCGTAGATTGCGAATATGACTGACGAAGAACGGGCCTCCATCCGAGAGACGCGGCTGCGCGATGAACTTTTACTCATACAGGTTAATGGTTCGGAGGACCGATTGCAATCATATATTGAAATGTCGTCAGTTGTTTCATCAGTACATTGTCGATAAGTATGCAAAAATTGAAACAACGTTAGCTGTTCCCTCGATTGAATCAGAAGAAACTTCGGTCCGAGGAATATATACATTTGCGGGATGCTGTGATGAATGACCGTAATACAACCAACGTTGGAAAGCTCACGATTTTGCCATCCTCATACATAGGTAGTCCGAGCCACATGCATGAATATGCTCAAGATGCCCAGGCATATGTTCGTTGCTACGGCCGTCCAGACTTATTTATCACCTTCACATGCAATCCAGCTTGGGACGAGATAGTTCAGCTGTTATTTCCTGGACAATCATATAGGGATAGGCATGACATCACAGCCCGTGTTTTTAGACAAAAGCTCAAGTCACTGATGGATTTCATTGTGAAACATGGAGTTTTGGGATCTGAGCGGTGCTGGATGTATTCAGTAGAATGTCAGAAGAGAGGATTGCCGCATGCGCACATACTGATTTAGCTGTATGATAAAATTACTCCAGACGAAATTGACAATGTGATATGCGCTGAGATTCCACGGGCAGAGGTTGATACAGATTTGCATGCAGTTGTCATCAAGAACATGATCCATGGCCCATGTGGTACCCTCAACCGAAGTTCACCATGCATGGTAGACGGGAAGTGTTCCAAGCGATATCCTCGAGCATTTACAGCCAACACCGTAACAGGGGACGATGGATATCCTCTGTATAGGAGACGGTCAACTGAAGATGGAGGGACTTCGGCAACTTTAAACATGAGAATTGGTGATATTGAGGTAGACAATCGTTGGGTGGTTCCATACTCAACACTATTGTCAAAATCATACAAAGCGCACATCAACGTAGAATATTGCAATTCCGTGAAATCGATTAAATATATCTGCAAGTACGTGAATAAAGGCAGCGATATGGCAGTTTTTGGTGTTCAGGCAGAAAATGGGGACAGCAATGCAGTACGAGTTGTCGATGAAATATCTCAATACCAGGCTGGAAGATACAAAAGCAGCAACGAGGTTGCATGGAGAATTTGTTCGTTCCCCATTCATGAACGCTATCCAGCTTTAGTTCACTTGGCAGTCCATTTGGAGAATGGTCAACGTATCTATTTCACAGAAAGAAATGTGCAAGAAAGAGTCCTGAATCCGCCAGCGACAACTCTGACTGCCTTCTTCACCTTATGCCGGAACATTGATGTATTCAGAAGTGCCCTCTTAACCACAATATGCCACAGAGAAACGTTGCAGGGTACAGCTAGTTTATAATAAAAAGACGTTACATAGCTCCTTTGATAACATTATTAAACCTACAGTTGAAGTGAAAGCATCATCATCTTCAAAATCATCATCATCAACCCGAGGTCCTTCAATTCAACGGCCGACTCTCACATTAAAAAATAAATTGATTTTAAAATCATTGGGATTTAATATTAAATAAATAATTCAAATGAATGAGATTTTTTATGTTCAAGAAAAACCTGTCAATGATTTAAGCATTGTTAAAAAAGAACTACATACTTATTATCCATATCAACAAAACTTCAAGCCAAATGATGAAGTTCGTATCACAATACAGAACCAAGATTTGTATGTCCTTCCATGTGAAAGTTTTCTCCACTTTGAGGGAACACTTAGCAAAATTATTGACACAAATACAGGAACGACTTCGACAAATGGAGTTACTGGGATGCTCAAAAATAATTGCATGGCCTATTTTCTAGATGAAATAAGATATGAGTTAAACGGGTGTGAATTGGATAGGACACGGTTTACTGGAATTACAACAACTATTAAGAACTTTCTCTCAGTCGGCCAACAGGAAGGAGTTCTTTGTCGTAATGCCGGGTGGAGTGGTGGAGACAATATTCCTTCGGGAGGACATTTCAGCTTTTCTGTACCTTTAAAAATGTTGATGGGATTCGCTGAAGACTACAAGAAAGTAGTGTTAAATTGTAAACATGAGCTCGTTCTCTTGCTTACAAAAAACACTGATGATATGTATATTAAAACAGTTGATGGAAAAACACACAATATTGCTATACATAACATATGTTGGAAGATTCCCCACATCGTTCCAAGTGATAGTGCTAAAATTAAAATGTTTAATGTAGTGAAAAGTGGAGCTACTCTCCCACTCGCATTCCGGAGATGGGATTGTTATATTAATCCAACATTGGTAGGGAACGCCCACGTTTTGCTGTCATTGCATTTACGTTAAATGGACAGCTAATTACAAACAATTTGAGAAATGCAAAATAAATTCTAAATTCTGAAGTCTATCCCTATGAGGATTTGAATATTAAATATAATGAGAATCGGTTTGCCGTCTTGTACGACATGTATACAAAATTCCAAGAGAGCTACTACAATCGAGAACCACGGGCACTTCTATCACCCATCGAGTTTATAAGGAAGGCTCCTGTCGTTGTTGTTGATCTCTCATACCAGAATGAGTCTGTAAAATCTGGACCGTTTGATGTAAAAATTTCCACAGAGCTAAGTGTGGCGAGTGAGATGAATACAAAGGTATATTGCCTTCTCATCCATGATCGACTAGTTGAATATACACCATTGAGTGGATTAGTTCAACGTATCGTCTAAAAATTTTTATAGGATAAGATCATTCAATTTTTATAATCATTGGGAGTAGACGTCCACGGAGCAATCAAAAATTATGTCATTGGAAAACAAAACCAAACCCACAACCTCTTTTACAATACATCAACTTGTAATTAGAATAAATAATTTCATGAAAATGTATAAGAATAAAATTTTCCCCGAACACGAGCAATATCTGGAGGATTCGATAAAATATTTCCATCAGAGGATGCCTGATACACCGCTGGTTTCAAATATACATGGACAACATTTCACATCTTGCTCTTGGGCGAATGATAATGTCAACAATGGTCTCGATACCTGTCATTTTTTTAGTGTTCGCTCTCAAAAATCATTAAAAATTATAAAAATGTATGTTGATTTAGAACATCGCTTCTGATATTTATCTTGATAAATAAAAATATAATATATAAATAAATATATATCCATTTTTTATTGGGAAAAAAGGGCTTGGGGATGTATTTTTTTTTTCAGTATTTATTTTTCAGATTTACTCTTTCACTTAAAAGACACAATTCCATATCAAAGAAGGGCACATCTTTTGGTCAATGAAAGAAAGGGTGGTGAGGGTGATCCTTCCTCGAATTTGTGAAAGGATGGGTGGTGGTGTGTGTAAGCATGTACTATCTCGCAGGGAAAATCCACGCTCGTGGTGTGCGTCATTCATATGGTTGTACTTTGGTTGTTCCGTTCCAAACATGTACCCTTCTTCAATTCCACCCCCGTTCCTTTTTTAAGTGAGGATTGAGGGTCAACGTCCAAGTGTGCTCGAGGATCGAGCAGAGCGTGGATTTTTCCGTTAGCACCCCCGTCCCTTTTTTAAGTGAGGATTGAGGGTCAACGTCCAAGTGCGCTCGAGGATCGAGCAGAGCGTGGATTTTTCCGTTAGCACCCTTCTTCCATTCCACCCCCGTCCCTTTTTTAAGTGAGGATTGTGGGTCAACGTCCACGTGCGTGAACGGGATCGATGCGGCCCAGGATCGCTGCGGTGCGACCTTTTCAATTGCCTCCCCCCGTCCCTTTCTTTCAGTGAGGGTCGTGGAAACGTACACGTGCGCTCCGGGATCGCTCGGGATCGCTCCCCTCCCTTTCGCACTCGTATCCACATCCTTGTTGGGGCGCTTGAACACTTGTTCACAAGTGTCCTTTTACATACACTGACCCTAATTAATTGCATCTTTATTACCCCCATCCATTGACAGGTTGACAGCTAACCCTCATTAATTGCATTTTTATTACTCAAAGCAATTAAATGTTTTGACAGCTAACCCATTAATTGCATTTTTATTACCCCTTTTGCCGACATCAAAGGTCCCGAAAATCCCGTTTTTATACTACTGTCGAAAGACGCAGACAATAAATGAAAAAATCCGAATAATCAACTCATCCGATGATGAAGAAGTAAAATTAAGCAAGAAAGAGACAATTCTTTACACATACAATCATAAAATAAAACATGACACCACTGGACAAACACCTGCTCAAATATTCTTATACGCTGGACATCCAATATTAAACACTCAAAATATTAAAGAAAGGAAAATAGACAACATAAATGAAGATCGACAGGAATTTAACATTGACACTAGATACAGAAAAGGTCCACTTCAAAAGGGAAATTAGAAAATCCATTTAAAGCAAATAAAAATGTAGAAGAAATTGACGAAGACCATTACAAAATTACCAATCGAAATAGGGAAACCCAATACTACAAAACACAATTTAAGAAACAAAAGAAAACTAATGCCGTTAAACTTCCACAGGAACCTTCTGTACGATGATGTAACTTATTTCACATATCCCTATTAACCACAAAACCATTAACACCATTAAAATAATTCCTTATCCGGACCATAATGGATATCAGTTAGACTATTCAGATCAACAATTATATTTTGAAGATAAGAATAAAATTTATAATCAAGACAATAAAGAAGTTAATAATGAATGCATTAAAAATATAATTAAGCGTAAAATTCCAATTTGTAATTTTATACCAACTCCTACAAAAGAAATGATTCAATATGTAGAACCAAATATTATACTTACATGGAATTTAACTGAAACTACAATCGAACAAAATTGTCAAGAATTAAATGGCGATATAGAAATAAATGGAAGCAAAATTATTAGAATAAAACAATGTAGACTTAAAATTGGAAATGATATTTTAAGCGAAAATTCGTTAAGTCCAGAATTTGATTTAACAGCATTGTATTCACCGATTAATGTTACTAAGATAAAGATAGTAGAACAAAATTACGTTTTAAAACTAATTTCAGAAAATAATACCACACTTTACGTAATTATAATATTAGTAGTTATTGTTCTTATTATTTTTGTTGTCCTATCAAAATTGTATACACAAAATCCACTTACCTTTTTATATACAACATTTAGAAAACAAGCAAAAAATAATCCAGAACCACAACAAGAAATAGAACCGGCACAAAACCAGTTGCTTGCATTGTACCCTGAAATGCCAGCCCAAACATAGGCAACCCTTTTAAGGGGAGGGAAGTGACATATTCACAAATTCTGTTATGTTCCAAGAAATATGAATCTGCAGCATAGGCGATCCCACGCTGAACCAATGTAAACAATCCACATCCGGAGCAATTAATGCTCCTTCTCAATAACATAAATAATTCTTCAATCAATATCCCAAGCGGGCGATCTCGCTCCCCAACTTTTGTAAACAAAGGGCAGTAGAAGTAAGATTTTTGTTACAATAATTTAGTCTTAAGCTGAGATCATTTGAAAAAAGACGTGAAGCGAAATATTCGTTTTATTAATTCAACTTAGCGTTGTCCTTAGTCAACTGACGGGACATTAGTTCGACTCACAAAACAGAAACACTTCACTATATACGGGTAAGATTATCCAGAAGACTAACTACAAGAATTTGTTCAGGCAGCTTCAAAACTGAGTGACTAGTTTGCGTAGAAACGGACAGACGGTCAGACAGACATGGCTAGATTGACTCATCTGATGATGCTGATCAAGAGCCATGAGGTTAGGGTCCCTTTCTTTTACTACATGTTTTCTTTTGGCTATGCCACTAAGCAAGAAACACATAGAGGTGTCAAACAGTACCAAAAAGTACTATCACAAAAACGGCTGATCCTGGAACCCCAGAGCACCCGAACGATATGTCTAGAACCCCAGAGTGCGTTCGGCTTTTTCGAGTTCGAAGCATTTGTTCGAAACCGAGCACAACAAGAATTCACTTTTCTGTGGCAGATCGACCGTGGAAGGATGAGCAGGGGTGCGTTTCTTTGCGCTGTGCTCTCGTTTCTGTGTATATGTGTATATGTGTACAAGCGCTCACACGTTTGTATGCGTGTGCAAATTTCTGTTCGCAGAGTCTTTTTCAAAGATTTTGGACGACCACAGCCAGTGGGCCGAAGCGGCGGCTCACTTGCTTATGACGTCACAGCAATACTTAGCCAGCGCTTGCATTGGGGAACAAATTATTTAAGTTATCTAACTATAATTACCACTTATTTTAATTTAATTTTTGTTTTTCCTGACAATATATTTCCCAAAAGTCATTTTGTTGATTTACGTAATTATAATATTAGTAGT
>NW_028257196.1:0-7863 GCF_035046125.1 Drosophila serrata | reverse complement strand
ATTATATGAATTATATGAATTATATGAATTATATGAATTATATAATTATATAATTATATGAATTATATGAATTATATAATTATATGAATTATATAATTATATGAATTATATGAATTATATGAATTATATGAATTATATGAATTATATAATTATATGAATTATATAATTATATGAATTATATAAATTATATGAATTATATAATTATATGAATTATATGAATTATATAATTATATGAATTATATGAATTATATGAATTATATAATTATATGAATTATATGAATTATATGAATTATATAATTATATGAATTATATAATTATATAATTATATAATTATATGAATTATATGAATTATATGAATTATATGAATTATATGAATTATATGAATTATATAATTATATGAATTATATGAATTATATAATTATATGAATTATATAATTATATGAATTATATGAATTATATGAATTATATGAATTATATGAATTATATGAATTATATAATTATATGAATTATATGAATTATATGAATTATATGAATTATATGAATTATATAATTATATGAATTATATGAATTATATAATTATATGAATTATATAAATTATATGAATTATATGAATTATATGAATTATATAATTATATAATTATATGAATTATATGAATTATATGAATTATATGAATTATATGAATTATATGAATTATATAATTATATGAATTATATGAATTATATGAATTATATAATTATATGAATTATATGAATTATATGAATTATATGAATTATATGAATTATATGAATTATATGAATTATATGAATTATATGAATTATATGAATTATATGAATTATATGAATTATATGAATTATATGAATTATATGAATTATATGAATTATATGAATTATATGAATTATATGAATTATATGAATTATATGAATTATATGAATTATATGAATTATATGAATTATATGAATTATATGAATTATATGAATTATATGAATTATATGAATTATATGAATTATATGAATTATATGAATTATATGAATTATATGAATTATATGAATTATATGAATTATATGAATTATATGAATTATATGAATTATATGAATTATATGAATTATATGAATTATATGAATTATATGAATTATATGAATTATATGAATTATATGAATTATATGAATTATATGAATTATATGAATTATATGAATTATATAAATTATATGAATTATATGAATTATATGAATTATATGAATTATATGAATTATATGAATTATATGAATTATATGAATTATATGAATTATATGAATTATATGAATTATATGAATTATATGAATTATATGAATTATATGAATTATATGAATTATATGAATTATATGAATTATATGAATTATATGAATTATATGAATTATATGAATTATATGAATTATATGAATTATATGAATTATATGAATTATATGAATTATATGAATTATATGAATTATATGAATTATATGAATTATATGAATTATATGAATTATATGAATTATATGAATTATATGAATTATATGAATTATATGAATTATATGAATTATATGAATTATATGAATTATATGAATTATATGAATTATATGAATTATATGAATTATATGAATTATATGAATTATATGAATTATATGAAATATATGAATTATATGAATTATATGAATTATATGAATTATATGAATTATATGAATTATATGAATTATATGAATTATATGAATTATATGAATTATATGAATTATATGAATTATATGAATTATATGAATTATATGAATTATATGAATTATATGAATTATATGAATTATATGAATTATATGAATTATATGAATTATATGAATTATATGAATTATATGAATTATATGAATTATATGAATTATATGAATTATATGAATTATATGAATTATATGAATTATATGAATTATATGAATTATATGAATTATATGAATTATATGAATTATATGAATTATATGAATTATATGAATTATATGAATTATATGAATTATATGAATTATATGAATTATATGAATTATATGAATTATATGAATTATATGAATTATATGAATTATATGAATTATATGAATTATATGAATTATATGAATTATATGAATTATATGAATTATATGAATTATATGAATTATATGAATTATATGAATTATATGAATTATATGAATTATATGAATTATATGAATTATATGAATTATATGAATTATATGAATTATATGAATTATATGAATTATATGAATTATATGAATTATATGAATTATATGAATTATATGAATTATATGAATTATATGAATTATATGAATTATATGAATTATATGAATTATATGAATTATATGAATTATATGAATTATATGAATTATATGAATTATATGAATTATATGAATTATATGAATTATATGAATTATATGAATTATATGAATTATATGAATTATATGAATTATATGAATTATATGAATTATATGAAATATATGAATTATATGAATTATATGAATTATATGAATTATATGAATTATATGAATTATATGAATTATATGAATTATATGAATTATATGAATTATATGAATTATATGAATTATATGAATTATATGAATTATATGAATTATATGAATTATATGAATTATATGAATTATATGAATTATATGAATTATATGAATTATATGAATTATATGAATTATATGAATTATATGAATTATATGAATTATATGAATTATATGAATTATATGAATTATATGAATTATATGAATTATATGAATTATATGAATTATATGAATTATATGAATTATATGAATTATATGAATTATATGAATTATATGAATTATATGAATTATATGAATTATATGAATTATATGAATTATATGAATTATATGAATTATATGAATTATATGAATTATATGAATTATATGAATTATATGAATTATATGAATTATATGAATTATATGAATTATATGAATTATATGAATTATATGAATTATATGAATTATATGAATTATATGAATTATATGAATTATATGAATTATATGAATTATATGAATTATATGAATTATATGAATTATATGAATTATATGAATTATATGAATTATATGAATTATATGAATTATATGAAATATATGAATTATATGAATTATGTGAATTATATGAATTATATGAATTATATGAATTTATGAATTATATGAATTATATGAATTATATGAATTATATGAATTATATGAATTATATGAATTATATGAATTATATGAATTATATGAATTATATGAATTATATGAATTATATGAATTATATGAATTATATGAATTATATGAATTATATGAATTATATGAATTATATGAATTATATGAATTATATGAATTATATGAATTATATGAATTATATGAATTATATGAATTATATGAATTATATGAATTATATGAATTATATGAATTATATGAATTATATGAATTATATGAATTATATGAATTATATGAATTATATGAATTATATGAATTATATGAATTATATGAATTATATGAATTATATGAATTATATGAATTATATGAATTATATGAATTATATGAATTATATGAATTATATGAATTATATGAATTATATGAATTATATGAATTATATGAATTATATGAATTATATGAATTATATGAATTATATGAATTATATGAATTATATGAATTATATGAATTATATGAATTATATGAATTATATGAATTATATGAATTATATGAATTATATGAATTATATGAATTATATGAATTATATGAATTATATGAATTATATGAATTATATGAATTATATGAATTATATGAATTATATGAATTATATGAATTATATGAATTATATGAATTATATGAATTATATGAATTATATGAATTATATGAATTATATGAATTATATGAATTATATGAATTATATGAATTATATGAATTATATGAATTATATGAATTATATGAATTATATGAATTATATGAATTATATGAATTATATGAATTATATGAATTATATGAATTATATGAATTATATGAATTATATGAATTATATGAATTATATGAATTATATGAATTATATGAATTATATGAATTATATGAATTATATGAATTATATGAATTATATGAATTATATGAATTATATGAATTATATGAATTATATGAATTATATGAATTATATGAATTATATGAATTATATGAATTATATGAATTATATGAATTATATGAATTATATGAATTATATGAATTATATGAATTATATGAATTATATGAATTATATGAATTATATGAATTATATGAATTATATGAATTATATGAATTATATGAATTATATGAATTATATGAATTATATGAATTATATGAATTATATGAATTATATGAATTATATGAATTATATGAATTATATGAATTATATGAATTATATGAATTATATGAATTATATGAATTATATGAATTATATGAATTATATGAATTATATGAATTATATGAATTATATGAATTATATGAATTATATGAATTATATGAATTATATGAATTATATGAATTATATGAATTATATGAATTATATGAATTATATGAATTATATGAATTATATGAATTATATGAATTATATGAATTATATGAATTATATGAATTATATGAATTATATGAATTATATGAATTATATGAATTATATGAATTATATGAATTATATGAATTATATGAATTATATGAATTATATGAATTATATGAATTATATGAATTATATGAATTATATGAATTATATGAATTATATGAATTATATGAATTATATGAATTATATGAATTATATGAATTATATGAATTATATGAATTATATGAATTATATGAATTATATGAATTATATGAATTATATGAATTATATGAATTATATGAATTATATGAATTATATGAATTATATGAATTATATGAATTATATGAATTATATGAATTATATGAATTATATGAATTATATGAATTATATGAATTATATGAATTATATGAATTATATGAATTATATGAATTATATGAATTATATGAATTATATGAATTATATGAATTATATGAATTATATGAATTATATGAATTATATGAATTATATGAATTATATGAATTATATGAATTATATGAATTATATGAATTATATGAATTATATGAATTATATGAATTATATGAATTATATGAATTATATGAATTATATGAATTATATGAATTATATGAATTATATGAATTATATGAATTATATGAATTATATGAATTATATGAATTATATGAATTATATGAATTATATGAATTATATGAAATATATGAATTATATGAATTATATGAATTATATGAATTATATGAATTATATGAATTATATGAATTATATGAATTATATGAATTATATGAATTATATGAATTATATGAATTATATGAATTATATGAATTATATGAATTATATGAATTATATGAATTATATGAATTATATGAATTATATGAATTATATGAATTATATGAATTATATGAATTATATGAATTATATGAATTATATGAATTATATGAATTATATGAATTATATGAATTATATGAATTATATGAATTATATGAATTATATGAATTATATGAATTATATGAATTATATGAATTATATGAATTATATGAATTATATGAATTATATGAATTATATGAATTATATGAATTATATGAATTATATGAATTATATGAATTATATGAATTATATGAATTATATGAATTATATGAATTATATGAATTATATGAATTATATGAATTATATGAATTATATGAATTATATGAATTATATGAATTATATGAATTATATGAATTATATGAATTATATGAATTATATGAATTATATGAATTATATGAATTATATGAATTATATGAATTATATGAATTATATGAATTATATGAATTATATGAATTATATGAATTATATGAATTATATGAATTATATGAATTATATGAATTATATGAATTATATGAATTATATGAATTATATGAATTATATGAATTATATGAATTATATGAATTATATGAATTATATGAATTATATGAATTATATGAATTATATGAATTATATGAATTATATGAATTATATGAATTATATGAATTATATGAATTATATGAATTATATGAATTATATGAATTATATGAATTATATGAATTATATGAATTATATGAATTATATGAATTATATGAATTATATGAATTATATGAATTATATGAATTATATGAATTATATGAATTATATGAATTATATGAATTATATGAATTATATGAATTATATGAATTATATGAATTATATGAATTATATGAATTATATGAATTATATGAATTATATGAATTATATGAATTATATGAATTATATGAATTATATGAATTATATGAATTATATGAATTATATGAATTATATGAATTATATGAATTATATGAATTATATGAATTATATGAATTATATGAATTATATGAATTATATGAATTATATGAATTATATGAATTATATGAATTATATGAATTATATGAATTATATGAATTATATGAATTATATGAATTATATGAATTATATGAATTATATGAATTATATGAATTATATGAATTATATGAATTATATGAATTATATGAATTATATGAATTATATGAATTATATGAATTATATGAATTATATGAATTATATGAATTATATGAATTATATGAATTATATGAATTATATGAATTATATGAATTATATGAATTATATGAATTATATGAATTATATGAATTATATGAATTATATGAATTATATGAATTATATGAATTATATGAATTATATGAATTATATGAATTATATGAATTATATGAATTATATGAATTATATGAATTATATGAATTATATGAATTATATGAATTATATGAATTATATGAATTATATGAATTATATGAATTATATGAATTATATGAATTATATGAATTATATGAATTATATGAATTATATGAATTATATGAATTATATGAATTATATGAATTATATGAATTATATGAATTATATGAATTATATGAATTATATGAATTATATGAATTATATGAATTATATGAATTATATGAATTATATGAATTATATGAATTATATGAATTATATGAATTATATGAATTATATGAATTATATGAATTATATGAATTATATGAATTATATGAATTATATGAATTATATGAATTATATGAATTATATGAATTATATGAATTATATGAATTATATGAATTATATGAATTATATGAATTATATGAATTATATGAATTATATGAATTATATGAATTATATGAATTATATGAATTATATGAATTATATGAATTATATGAATTATATGAATTATATGAATTATATGAATTATATGAATTATATGAATTATATGAATTATATGAATTATATGAATTATATGAATTATATGAATTATATGAATTATATGAATTATATGAATTATATGAATTATATGAATTATATGAATTATATGAATTATATGAATTATATGAATTATATGAATTATATGAATTATATGAATTATATGAATTATATGAATTATATGAATTATATGAATTATATGAATTATATGAATTATATGAATTATATGAATTATATGAATTATATGAATTATATGAATTATATGAATTATATGAATTATATGAATTATATGAATTATATGAATTATATGAATTATATGAATTATATGAATTATATGAATTATATGAATTATATGAATTATATGAATTATATGAATTATATGAATTATATGAATTATATGAATTATATGAATTATATGAATTATATGAATTATATGAATTATATGAATTATATGAATTATATGAATTATATGAATTATATGAATTATATGAATTATATGAATTATATGAATT
>NW_028257195.1:0-9370 GCF_035046125.1 Drosophila serrata | reverse complement strand
ACCGGCAGGCTCAGGGAAAATGGGCATGGGTTTTGTATTGAGGTGTACAAGAGTATACAGAACCAAAAAAAAATGTAGCACAGAATGTACATAAAGCGCAAAAAGGATAACACATCGGTTAAGGAAGCGGACAGACAAACATACCTATTGAAGACGAGGTCCGGATGTTATTGGCCTCAATCTTTACCCACCCTACCTGTGAAGTCCCATCGGGCTTCACCCAGATACCCCCTTACCGTTTACATTTTCTCAGGCGCCCACAAAAATATCATTTAATCCATTTCTATCTCCAAATAATTAGCGATAATGCGACACATTTTCGTAAATCTAACCTTAAACTAGGTAAAGAATTGAATAGTGAAGGTCTGCTTATACGCTAATTTTGTTTTGTTCTTACTTTAGATACGAAAAAAACTAATTACTAAGGAATGTAAGTATTGGGGTAATTCAAATTACATTTAACGTTAAATTAAATTTTCAGAATTAAGAATATTTTATCTTTTAAATAACTATGTATTCTTTTGGTAACTTTTGGTGCTATGCGGACTATCTGGTAAAGATATATATATTTCCTCAGTTGTTTTTAACGGCTACGCCGGCATGGTTACTTTTTATCCTTGGATGTCAGCAGGCCTGATGACGATGAGGTGTTGCTGTAGCTAAATTTTATTTGGAGAAGATGTTGTATATATAATCCTTTTAGATTGCCGCCCAAAAATAAGCTAAATTAGGAGGTACTGTTAGTAATGAAACAAAAGTCGCTTAAGGTATGAAAAATGCAAATTATATATACTAAACGGATGGTTGCTCCATGCAACCGGTGCGGCCAAGTATGCAGCAGTTTGCCAGCGTGATAGGGACCCACTACCAGCTGACCAGGGAATCACGCCCAATAAGTGAAGGCGAGATCGGACGATGCCAAGCCGATGACCACGTGTTATTTCAGCGAGAGTGGCTCCTCGATCGTTGCAATAAATGGAGAAGGGGGCACCACTTCACGCGTCTTGGCGATTGCCTTCGATTCGCAACCAGGAATGGAACGTCGGGCGGGCTTCCTGATACACGTGGTGAAAACTTTGGTTGTGATCGAACTTTTGTTATTCTGATCTTGCAGCCCGACACACGTGGCAGGGTTGGCGGCCAAGGGTAATGCCCAGCCTTCGCTGTGCACCCAATAGGAATGCCCTCCTCTACTTTCCGGCGAGCAGCGTGCTATTTTTGGAAATGCGCTTTGTTACACTTAATCACATTTACGATTGATCGCGCTTGAAAGCTTACCAGCAGTAGGGAATATATACGAAAAATAAGCGTTTGGCAGTAGTTACTGCAAGTATTCTATATATTCTCACGATGCCTGCGGATTTAAAATTTGGTTTTGCCAAAAATTGACTGCACTCGATCACCCCACGTTGAAAAGGCAGAGATGGAAACTCGCAGAGTGACCATAGATTTCCAAGTGGAGATTGCTAATAATTAGCGACAATTTAATGTGAATGGCATTTTGTTACACTGTTTTTATATCAGATGAATCGAGGGTGCTCGCATTTAGAACTGCCACTCGGGCCTTACTTCCACAACCACAAAGCTTTGATTTTTAGTCCCTGCGACTAACAATAAAAACTCAAAAAAGGAGTCAATACAACTACCAAATGTCCTTAGCATGAAATTTCTCCGAAATCCTTGCCATTCATACGATCCTTCCAAGAGATAAATTGTTTGACCTATCTTTTCTTTAACTAACTCTGAATACCTACAGGGAGCCAAGTTTCGCGTTGTAGTCCTTTGCTGCGTTACTGAGGGTAAAATTCCTTTTCGACAACTTCCTGGCCAACCTCAAAAGAACGTGGTCTTGCTCGGAGATTATAATACTTTTGGTTTGCTTCATAAGCTTTACTCAGATGCTTGCCAATGTTGGATCGAATTCTTTGAAACTCATCTGTCCTTGATAAATTTACGTCACCTTCGGGTTGTAAGCCAAGCTTACCAAGTAGTTTATAGTCATGACCATGAGATATCATATGATGACCGGAAAACAACATGATAAGGCGATATGGGCCCCCCCCCCCCCCCCCCCCCCCCCCCCCCCCCCCCCCCCCCCCCCCCCCCCCCCCCCCCCCCCCCCCCCCCCCCCCCCCCCCCCCCCCCCCCCCCCCCCCCCCCCCCCCCCCCCCCCCCCCCCCCCCCCCCCCCCCCCCCCCCCCCCCCCCCCCCCCCCCCCCCCCCCCCCCCCCCCCCCCCCCCCCCCCCCCCCCCCCCCCCCCCCCCCCCCCCCCCCCCCCCCCCCCCCCCCCCCCCCCCCCCCCCCCCCCCCCCCCCCCCCCCCCCCCCCCCCCCCCCCCCCCCCCCCCCCCCCCCCCCCCCCCCCCCCCCCCCCCCCCCCCCCCCCCCCCCCCCCCCCCCCCCCCCCCCCCCCCCCCCCCCCCCCCCCCCCCCCCCCCCCCCCCCCCCCCCCCCCCCCCCCCCCCCCCCCCCCCCCCCCCCCCCCCCCCCCCCCCCCCCCCCCCCCCCCCCCCCCCCCCCCCCCCCCCCCCCCCCCCCCCCCCCCCCCCCCCCCCCCCCCCCCCCCCCCCCCCCCCCCCCCCCCCCCCCCCCCCCCCCCCCCCCCCCCCCCCCCCCCCCCCCCCCCCCCCCCCCCCCCCCCCCCCCCCCCCCCCCCCCCCCCCCCCCCCCCCCCCCCCCCCCCCCCCCCCCCCCCCCCCCCCCCCCCCCCCCCCCCTCTTTTTTTTTTTTTTTTTTTTTTTTTTCTCCCCCCCCCCCCCCCCCCCCCCCCCCACCTATGGATTGGTGAATCGAGTTACGGAGAGAGCAATGGACGCGACCAGGAATAGATGTCCGATTCGCGTTGATCTCGAACGAATGTAGTTCTTAGATAGTGTTGATCGAACGGTTGACTCTCTCAGCTCCGTTGGATTGTGGAGCATAGGCACCAGTAAATATATGACGAACGCCATACTTTGATAGAAAGTCAGAGAAATCACGGCTTTTAAATTGAGTTCCGTTATCGCTCACGACTGTTTCGGGTACACCAAAACACTAAAAAATTTCGTCGCGCAATATATTGATGACTACTTTAGCATTAAACTTTTTCACAGCTTTCAAAAGGTAAATTTGGAAAAATGATCAAGAATAATCAATATCGGATATTGCCGGACTTAGAGCGCGGAAATGGGCCGATAAAATCGAGATATAATCTTTGGAATATCCTGTCACTTTGTACTTGAGCTCCCATTAACGGTTTCAACCAATGGTTAGGATGTTTAGTGGTCTGGCACGTTTCGCACAATTTCGGCACCAAATTACGAACGTTGATAACCATGTTTGGCCAATAGAGACGTCGTCTGATAAGTTCTAAGCATTTAGCCATCCCACAATGAGCAGATGTTGGTTGATCATGAGCCGAGCTCATTACCTTTTGACGCAACGACTCCGGTACAAACAATTTCCAGCAATCGTCTGGTGAAATGTCATCAGAATTAGGGAATGTAGCACGATGATAAATGAACTCGTCTACTACTCGAAAGTCAGGTAATTTTAAAGACGAAAATTTGTCTCTTAGAGCAGAATATTCTTCTGAATGGAATGCGTTTGATGAGAGATCAATTTCAGGAAGGATTTCGAGGTCTATTGCAGCAATGTCACAAGTCTCCTCAAATGATCGAGACAAGGCGTCCGCAACCAAATTTTCAGTTCCTTTACGATGCTCTATTTCGAAAGTATAACCCTGAAGTTTAATAGCCCACCTTGCTAATCTACCGCTTAGATCAGATTGATTCATTAGCCATTTAAGACTTGAGTGATCGGTAACTACTTTGAAACTCTGTCCCTCAATGTACATCCTGAATTTTTTAATTGCCAAGACTACAGCCATGCATTCGAGTTCAGTAACTGTATAGTTACGTTGGGCTTTATTGAGCTTCTTAGACATGAAAGCTATTGGGCGTTCACAACCGGAATCATCACATTGGGCTAGAACTGCACCCACACCATGTAGTGAAGCATCGCACTGCAGGATAAAAGGTTTGTCATAATTAGGGTGAACGAGACAAGGTGCAGAGCATAACTTGGCTTTAATATTAT
The DNA here is from genome assembly GCF_035046125.1 of Drosophila serrata. Taxonomy (NCBI): domain Eukaryota; kingdom Metazoa; phylum Arthropoda; class Insecta; order Diptera; family Drosophilidae; genus Drosophila; species Drosophila serrata. Next base: position 5,293 of record NW_028257195.1, on the reverse strand, counting down.
CGAAGGCCTCTGGAGCCTGGTCATTCCAAATTAGGGATTTGCCCCGCAATAATTCTGTGAGATGAAAAATGACTGTGGAATAATTAGATATGAATCGCTGGTACCAACCGGTCATACCTAGGAATCTTCTCAACTGTTTTTGGGTCTTAGGAACAGGAAACTCACTCACAGCATTAACCTTGTTTGGGTTTACTTGAAGTGTGCCCTCTCCAACTAAGTAACCTAGATAGTCTACCGTTTTCAGACAAAACTGACTCTTCTGAACATTAATTGTCAGTCCAGCTTTGCGCAATTGGGTGGCTACTTCGGACAGATGCAAAAGGTGTTCATCGAAATTATTCGACAAAACAAGCAAATCGTCGAGGTACACTAGCACGTGTGATTTTAATTGATATGGTATAACATGGTCCATCAAACGGCACATTGTTTGTGGAGCGTTTGTCAATCCAAATGGCATTCTTTTAAATTGATAAAGAGGCCGATTTGGAACGGTAAATGCTGTCTTGGCACGGGATTCTTGATCTAAACAGATCTGCCAGAAGGCATCTTTGAGATCTATTTTGGAAATGCAATGCACGGGTGGAAGGCGACTTAGCAGTCCATCCATTATAGGAATGGGATATGCGTCCTTTACAGTGACTGCATTCAGTTTTCTTGCGTCCAGACAAAATCGTACCTTGCCAGGTTTGACGTGCAAGGTGACTGGAGACGACCATGGCGACGAAGGAGCCTCTTCTATGACATCCAACTTAATCATCCGATCGATTTCCAAGCACAAAAGTTTTTCTTTAGCTGGGGAAAGTGGATAAAATCTTTGTTTAATTGGTTTCGCATTGGAGGTGTCGATATTGTGTTCTATCAATTTGGTCAATCCTAAACCCTCACTCTCAAATGATGGAAAAAAGTCGATTACTTTTTGCAATTTAGACTTCTGTACATCCGACAATCGGAAGCGAGTAGTGTCTTCTTCCGATTCAGAATTGATTTCGTTGATTGTTGGTGATTGGTTAATAGAGATTCCAAATGTATGCCAGAAGTCCATTCCGCATATTACACTTTGCTTAATGGAAGGAACTATTAGAAATTCAAAATTGTTATCGATTGAGTTGTAAGTCAGGTGAATTTTAATCACGCCAGTCACAGATTGTGTTTGGCCATCAGCAGTTCGTACTACCGATTTAAATTTATCAAATGGCTGCGATGATGCTATTTGTTGCGCTAACTCGCCACCAATAATGCTTTTGTTGGCGCCGCTGTCTAGAAGAGCTAAATACGAATGGCCAAATATGTCAAGGTTTGTGAAAGGTCGAATGTCATTCTTTTTGTTAACGAGCGATGACACAGTAAAACGGTTGGAAGATCTTTTTCGAATCCAAAATTGACGAATTCGCCGAGAAGATCGTTTTTTGCGACAAACAATAGAATTGGGCTGGAATATTTGAGATTTACGTTTCACATAGTCCAGCACTCGCAAATGATATGGTTTAAATGATTCGATTATTGATATATCCGGTTGAGTGTTGGGCAAGGTTGATTGGGAATCACTTGCCAAAGAATCTGGTTCTACATGTATTTTTGAGGCTAACGGCGGACATCCGCTTTCTTCAGACAACGAATGTCCTGTTTTAGGTTTTTTAAGGCCGGTTTACATTTTGCACAGTTGGGCTTATACACCTCCGGTGTGCCGCAACCATAACAGAAAATACGGCGGGATTTAAGGCAATCATGGTACCTGTGGCCTGTCTCGTCACAGTTCCAGCACTTAATTTCCTCTGAAGTCCTAACAGCATAGATTTCGTCCTCAACGTCAGGTTCTTCCTCAGACTGAACTTCGGAATCTTCCTCCTGAAGAATTGCGTTAACAAAACGTTTGCTAGGGTACGGACGTTGAATTGGCTTTGTCCGAGTGCTACGAAAGAATTCTTCGTGGCGGTGACATTCCCTACGCAAGGTTGCTAAGTTTGGTGTGTCTATGTGCAATAATTCGTGTTTAATTTCCGGTTTGAGGTTATGGCGAACTTCAATCGCAATGTCACTATCCTGCATTGGTTCACGAAGAGAATCTGCAATGGAAAGCATGGCATCGAGAAAGTCGTCAAAACTTTCGGTGCTACCCTGTTTACGGCGACGCATGACGCTTTTTATTTCTCGGTCTGATCTCTGATCTTGATATCTCTCCTTCAAACGATTGCATAATACATTCCAATTCATGTTGTCTACAGATCTGTGAACACGCCAATAAAAGGCTAAGGCAGGACCTGCAAACAGTAAATTAGCAAAATGGGAGAGAAATTCAAAATTGCCGTTCAGGCATTGTGAAGTCAGACAATTTACACGGTAAATAAAATCCTCAATGGCAATGTCGTTGGCTGAACCGCTAAATTTAATACGCCAATTTGATATTATATTGGAGATTCTATCAGGTCTATCCAAAGTAAGATCACTTCGATCACTACTCAAATCTGGGGAATTCCTAACACGTTGAGTATTATTTCGTTCTGAATTGTTCTCGAAACCGTCTCTACTGAAATTAGTTTGCACGTCTCGCTGAAGCTCACTCTGTCTGTTATTTGCAAGTGTGGATCTATTCAACTGAGTGAACGCCATAGTTATTTGTTCTGTCACTGATTGAAGCATGTTTGCTTGAAATGCCTGCATTGAATTTTGAATTAATTGTTCAACACGGTCTTCTGTTATGGCCCTAGAATCTGAGTTATTCTCGCTGCGAATCTCTTGCAAAAAGTTTTGATCAGGCCCTCCGCTTTGCTTTGCTGCGTTTCGAGAAGCTGAACGGGTTACTATCTTACTTCCCTGAAATCTAGTGGGAAGAGCCGAATGAGATCCCAAGTCAGATTGAGAGCATGTTTGGCCACAGATAGGGCATTTGTCGTTATTTTTGAGATAATTGTCAAGGCAAAGTTTATGAAAAGAATGTTTGCAACGGGCTTCAACTAAATCCAGATTACTTACTGGTCCGTTGCAGATGTTGCATATTAAAGACTCATCAGTCTGTAAACCAACTAAGTTTTCATTACTACGTGTCATCATTTTCGATGCTTTTTAAAAATAGAAATTTAGCGAATTTTTGAAATAAAACGGGAACGATAAGATCAAACGAGAAGTATGATGTTAAACGATAAGCGGGAATGTAGGTCTTACCCTGAGTAGTAAAGCAATAGGTTGTATAGTTCAATAGGTACATAAACGTGAACGGAATGTGAATGCGGGGTAAAAATATAAATGTATGATGTTGTCTTACCACTTAAAAGAGTAACTAACCGAATCTATCCAGATAGAAAAAATCTCCATTTTAAATGATAAGAAAGTAATGTTTGAATAGTGAAATCCTGGTATAGAACCGATTTTGACTCAGAACTATAATTCCTTGGACTCAATTACTCAAATTTGAATGTATTTTAACTATAATGTTCGATTATTACCGAACTGATAGAAAATAACATGTAAAAGTATTACATTTCTTCCGGTATGGCTCCGAATCTATTCAGAGACCATCAATTCCAGGACGGAAAATGAAATACCTAACTGAAACTAAAAGTGGATGGATTGTATATTATCGGGAAGCTCGGCTGTCAAACGACAGATGCCTAATCAGGCATCGGGCTGGCCTTAATGTTGGGCGCCATTTAATTCTGTAACGTACACACTCCTTGAGCGTTGTGCACCTCAATACCTCTGTCTACTCTTTGACCGGCAGGCTCAGGGAAAATGGGCGTGGGTTTTGTATTGAGGTGTACAAGAGTATACAGAACTAAATAATGTAGACAGAGATGACATAAAGCGGCAAAAAGGATAACACATTGGTTAAGGAAGCGGACAGACAAACATACCTATTGAAGACGAGGTCCGGATGTTATTGGCCTCAGTCTTTACCCACCCTACACCTGTGAAGTCCCATCGGGCTTCACCCAAATACAACCGTTGCTTTACATTTTCTCAGGTGCCCACCAAAAAATCATTTAATCCATTTCTATCTCCAAATAATTAGCGATAATGTGATACATTTTCCTAAATCTAACCTTAAACTAGGTAAAGAATTGAATTGTGAAGGTCTAATTATACGCTAATTTTGTTTTGTTCTTACTTTAGATACGAAAAAAGCTAATTACTAAAGAATGTAAAGATTGGGGAAATTAAATTACATTTAACGTTAAATTAAATTTTCAGAGATTAAGCAATATTTTATCTTTTTAAATAACTAAGTATTCTTTTGGTAACTTTTGGTACTTTGTGGACTATCTGGTAAAGATATATATATTTCCTCAGTTGTTTTTAACGGCTATGCCGTACTTACGCAGTATCCCTCGATGTCAGCAGGCCTGATGACGATGAGGTGTTGCTGTAGATAAATTTTATTTGGAGAAGATGTTGTATATATATATCTTTTAAGATCGCCGCCCAAAAATAAGCTAAATTAGGAATGTAATGTAAGTAATTATAAGTAAAGTCGCTTAAGGTATGAAAATTAAATCTATATATACTAAACGGATGGTTGCTCCATGCAACCGGCGCGGCCAAGTATGCAGCAGTTTGCCAGCGTGATAGGGACCGATGACCAGCTGACCAGGGAATCACGCCCAATAAGTGAAGGCGAGATCGGACGATGCTAAAGTGATGACCACGTGTTATTTCAGTGAGAGTGGCTCCTCGATCGCAGCAATAAATGCAGAAGGGGACACCAATTCACGGGGCTTGGCGATTGCTTTCGGTTCGCAACCAAAAATGGAACGTCGGGCTTCCTGATACACGTGGTGAATGCTTTGGTTGTGATCGAACTATTGTTATTCTGATCTTGCAGCCCGACCCACGTGGCAGGGTTGGCGGCCAAGATTAATGTCCAGCCTTCGCTGTGCACCCAATAGGAAATGCCCTCTTCAACTTTCCGGCGAGCAGCGTGCTATTTTTGGAAATACGCTTTGTTACACACTTTATCACATTTCCGATTGATCGCGCTTGAAAGCTTACCAGCAGTAGGGAATATATACGAAAAATAAGCGTTTGGCAGTAGTTACTGCAAATAATTCGAAGTATATCCTTACGATGCCTGCGGATTTAAAATTTGGTTGTGACAAAAATTGACTGCACTCGATCACCCCACGTTGAAAAGAATGAGACCGGAAACTCGCAGAGTGACCATAGATTTCGAAGTGGAATTTGCCAGAAATTAGTGACAATTTAATGTGAATGGCATTTTGTTAAACTGGTTCGATATCAAATGAATCGAGGGTGCTCGCATTTAGAACTGCCAACTCGGGCCTGACTCCCACAAGTTTCT